>NC_134357.1:169460146-169725146 GCF_048569485.1 Anomaloglossus baeobatrachus | reverse complement strand
GAGAGTGAAGGATTAGCGCACCTGCGTTAAAAAACACACCAATAACGCAGGTGCGTTTTTGGTGCGTTTTTCATGCGTTTTCGGTGCGTTTTCTTTCATGTTGGTCCCTGCGTTTTTTAATGCCTTTACAGCAATAAAGCACATTGAAAATAAAAAAAAAAATAGATAATACAGAGATAGAGATATGATAGATAGATAGATATACAGTTAGGTCCAGAAATATTTGGACAGTGACACAAGTTTTGTTATTTTAGCTGTTTACAAAAACATGTTCAGACATACAATTATATATATAATATGGGCTGAAAGTGCACACTCCCAGCTGCAATATGAGAGTTTTCACATCCAAATCAGAGAAAGGGTTTAGGAATCATAGCTCTGTAATGCATAGCCTCCTCTTTTTCAAGGGACCAAAAGTAATTGGACAAGGGACTCTAAGGGCTGCAATTAACTCTGAAGGCGTCTCCCTCGTTAACCTGTAATCAATGAAGTAGTTAAAAGGTCTGGGGTTGATTACAGGTGTGTGGTTTTGCATTTGGAAGTTGTTGCTGTGACCAGACAACATGCGGTCTAAGGAACTCTCAATTGAGGTGAAGCAGAACATCCTGAGGCTGAAAAAAAAGAAAAAATCCATCAGAGAGATAGCAGACATGCTTGGAGTAGCAAAATCAACAGTCGGGTACATTCTGAGAAAAAAGGAATTGACTGGTGAGCTTGGGAACTCAAAAAGGCCTGGGCGTCCACGGATGACAACAGTGGTGGATGATCGCCGCATACTTTCTTTGGTGAAGAAGAACCCATTCACAACATCAACTGAAGTCCAGAACACTCTCAGTGAAGTAGGTGTATCTGTCTCTAAGTCAACAGTAAAGAGAAGACTCCATGAAAGTAAATACAAAGGGTTCACATCTAGATGCAAACCATTCATCAATTCCAAAAATAGACAGGCCAGAGTTAAATTTGCTGAAAAACACCTCATGAAGCCAGCTCAGTTCTGGAAAAGTATTCTATGGACAGATGAGACCAAGATCAACCTGTACCAGAATGATGGGAAGAAAAAAGTTTGGAGAAGAAAGGGAACGGCACATGATCCAAGGCACACCACATCCTCTGTAAAACATGGTGGAGGCAACGTGATGGCATGGGCATGCATGGCTTTCAATGGCACTGGGTCACTTGTGTTTATTGATGACATAACAGCAGACAAGAGTAGTCGGATGAATTCTGAAGTGTACCGGGATATACTTTCAGCCCAGATTCAGCCAAATGTCGCAAAGTTGATCGGACGGCGCTTCATAGTACAGATGGACAATGACCCCAAGCATACAGCCAAAGCTACCCAGGAGTTCATGAGTGCAAATAAGTAGAACATTCTGCAATGGCCAAGTCAATCACCAGATCTTAACCCAATTGAGCATGCATTTCACTTGCTCAAATCCAGACTTAAGACGGAAAGACCCACAAACAAGCAAGACCTGAAGGCTGCGGCTGTAAAGGCCTGGCAAAGCATTAAGAAGGAGGAAACCCAGCGTTTGGTGATGTCCATGGGTTCCAGACTTAAGGCAGTGATTGCCTCCAAAGGATTCGCAACAAAATATTGAAAATAAAAATATTTTGTTTGGGTTTGGTTTATTTGTCCAATTACTTTTGACCTCCTAAAATGTGGAGTGTTTGTAAAGAAATGTGTACAATTCCTACAATTTCTATCAGATATTTTTGTTCAAACCTTCAAATTAAACGTTACAATTTGCACTTGAATTCTGTTGTAGAGATTTCATTTCAAATCCAATGTGGTGGCATGCAGAGCCCAACTCGCGAAAATTGTGTCACTGTCCAAATATTTCTGGACCTAACTGTAGATATTTAGGGGAATATATAGAGTATAGAGGGATAGATATAGATAATAGAGAGAGGGATAGATAGATAATAAATATTTAGGGGTATAGATAGATAATAGATAGATAATAGATAGAGGGATAGATAGATAGATGGATAGATAGATAGAGGGATAGTTAGATAGATAGAGGGATAGATAGATATATATTAAGGGGTATAGATAAGATAGATAGGATAGATGGATAGATAGATAGAGGGATAGATAGATACATAGACAGATGATAGATCGACAGAAGGATAGATAATATAGAAAGATAGACAGATAATATAGAAAGATAGATAATAGATATTTAGGGGTATAGATAGATAGATAATATAGATAGATAGAGGAATAGATAGATAATAGATATTTAGGGTATAGATAGATAGATAGATAAATAATAGATAGATAGATAAATAGAGGGATAGATAGAGGGATAGATAGAGGGATAGATAGATAGATAGATGGATAGATAGATAATAGAGGGATAGATAGATAAATAGAGGGATAGATAGAGGGATAGATAGAGGGATAGATAGAGGGATAGATAGATGGATAGATAGATAATAGAGGGATAGATAGATAGATAATAGAGGGATAGATAGATAGATAGATAAATAGAGGGATAGATAGAGGGATAGATAGATAGATAATAGAGGGATAGATAGATGGATACATAGATAGATAGATACATAGATAGATAGATACATAGATAGATAATAGAGGGATAGATAGATACATAGATAGATAGCTACATAGATAGATAGATAGATACATAGATAGATAGATAAATAGATAGATACATAGATAGATAAATAGATAGATAGATAAATAGATAGAGGGATAGATAGATAGATAGATAGATAGATACATAGATAGATAAATACATAGATAGAGGGATAGATAGATAGATAGATACATAGATAGATAGATAGATACATAGATAGATAGAGGGATAGATAGATAGATAGATACATAGATAGATACATAGATAGATACATAGATAGATACATAGATAGATAGATAGATAGATAGATAGATACATAGATAGAGAGATAGATAGATAGAGGGATAGATAGATAATAGATACATGGATAGATAGATAGAGGGATAGATAGATAATAGATACATAGATAGATAATAGAGGGATAGATAGATAGATAGATAGATAATAGATAGATAGATAGAGGGATAGATAGATAATAGATACATAATAGAGGGATAGATAGATAGATAGATAATAGATAGATAATAGATAGATAGATAGATAGATAGATAGATAATAGAGGGATAGATATTCCAGCTTTATTTATGATGTTTCCCCCCACACACTGCACTTCTCATGGCCGGTAATGTGTTCACATCAGCGGCCGTGAGAAATGTCCTGTAGTTACCCGCAGCCCCGCTCAGGAGCTGCATTCAGCACTCGCTCACTGACCCGTGGAGAACTGTCACACGCGGCTGGAGCAGGGCTGGAAGCGCCGGGGGACATCGCTGTGGATTACGTCGGAGTTGTGTCTGGGAGGGGTTAATACAGTGGAGAAAGAGGGGCTTTGTCTTTTATTCAAAATAAAGGATTTTTCAATGTGTGTTTCTTTACTTTCACTTTCAGATTAGTGACGGCGTGTCATAGACGCTGCCATCACTAATCTTGGACTTAGCGGCAGCTATTAGTTGCCGCTAACTCCATATTACCTGGATTGCCCCCCCGCATCACGGCATCTAGAAGAGCCGGTAACACGCCGGGACTGTCGTATAATGGATGCGACAGTCCCGGGGCAGCTGCGGCTGATATTCTCGGCTGCGGGAGGGGGAGGGGGCAGTAACCCTGTCCCTCGCTCTCCCCAGCCTGAGAATACCGGGCCGCCGCTGTGTGTTTACCCGGCTGGAAGGTAAAAATACAGCGGAGCCCACGCTTTTTTTTTTCTCTTCTCCTTCCTCTTCCTGTCCTAGTGACATCACTTCCCTGCAAAACGCAGTGCAGGGAAGTACACTATGTCTTGAAAACGCGAAATAACGCGGGAATAATGCAGGTATAATGCAGGTATAACGCAGGAATAGCGCACATCACTTGCTACCTGCGTTATTCCTGCGCTATTTCATGATTACATTACAGTCAATGAAGTGAAATAACGCAGTTAGCTGCAGAAAAGAAGTGACATGCTCATTCTTTTTCTTAAGTAAATCTACTGAAAGAATTTTCTTAAGAAAAAAACACAGTGTGCGCACAGCTAATTTTTTTCCCCATAGGTTTTGCTGGGGAATGTCTGCAGAAAGGTTAAAAGAATTTCTCAAGAAATTTCTGCAGCAAAAACGGACCAAAAACGCAGGTAAAAAACGCAGTGTGTGAACATAGCCTTAAAGTTCCGAGAAAGTGGGGAGAACTAATAGCAATGAGTTTAACTGCAATGATACTAGATCTGATCGTGTTATCTGTTGACTTTGTAATTTGACAATTGTTTCAATAAATAAAACATTAAAACAAACAGACGGACTTTAGTTAAAGATTTGATTTGGGGCCAGAACTTGACCTGAACTTGATCCCAAATCTTGTATCAGTCAATAGGGACCTAAACATTTGTGCTGTAAAGTGGCTGTAAAATGATTGTAGTAAGAGTTAGGGGGCTGCAAAAGGAATCCAAATGAGGGTAAAAGCAGGACAATTGCCCTGCAAACAAATGTGGATAGGGAGTAAATTAAAAAAAGGTGTGGGGTCTCCCATATTTTTGATAACCAACATAGGTAAAGCAGACAATTGCAGGCTGTCTGCTTTGCCTTGGCTGTTTAACAAAAATAGAGGGTATCCCATGCAGTTTTTATAAATTATTTATTTTAATAACCAAAAAAAAGGTGTGGGGTCCCCCTTATTTTTAATAACTAGCCAAGGTAAAGCAGACAGCTTGGGGCTGGTATTATCAGACTGGGAAGGTCCAAGGTTATTTGACCCTTCCCAGCCTAAAAAGAGCAGCCTGCATTTTCCCCAGAGATGTAGTTTTCATTAGACCAATTCTGGTGCTTTTCCTAGCTCTTACTGATTGCCCTGGTGTGGTTTCATATGGGGTAATACTTTTGGGCTTGTTGTCAGCTGTTAATTTAAAAAAACAGCGTGGGATCCCCACTATTTTTGATAACCAAAAAAGATAAAGCAGACAGCTGAGGGCATTACCTGCTGGTTATCAAAAATAGGGTAGATCTAATGTAATTTTCTTTTTTTATAAGAAACTGTTCACAGCAGGCTATATGCATCTTCTACATGCTGAAAAGCTTATATAAAAAGCAACAAAAAGGGGAATATATTTTCCCCAAAAAAATCAACACTTATTCACAGCAACAAGAGGTCAATAGCCAAGGCCAAAGAATCTAATGAACTGACAGGATGCAGCAAAGCCCCCTAATAAAGATGGAGACAACACAGGTGCAAAACACCGATAGAGCAACCATCCACTAACCACTAACTCATGGAGGTGGTAATTGCCCAATATTAAAATTGCAGACAAGAAGGCTTGTATGATGCACCATTCACACATGTAGATGCACCGTGTCTGGCATACAGCCTATTAGTGACGCCCATACTATTAGACTAGGAGGGCTGCCCAGCACTATATAGGTGCTCTCAACAGGAATGAGTTGACGCTGGTCATGTCATCTTGACTGCAATGTGCCATTGTATTTGTGCCATAAGAAAAGATAAAAATAAAAAAAGAAAAATAATGCATCTAACTGTTGAAGCTGGACTTTTTTCAATTGAATTTTGCTTCAGGAGTGGCAGCACCTTGTCCGACCTCCAGAGGGTGAGAAACTGATTTACATGATGAGCTGAATCTCTTTTCCAATATGAAAAGCTTGTTGACTGGCTGCGCTGCATCCTTCCAACAAGCTTATTAGCATACAAACATGATCCGAACTACAAACTCAGACACAAACTTTTTTAACAGTCCATGTTCAAGTTTGAGCCCCGGACACTTATGTCCGGTATGAATCCTAAACTTTACGGTTCAGGGTCACTGATACCAAATTACTATGTTAATATGTTACTCTACTTGATGAAGAGACCTGAGTAGTCTTGAAATCCACCTATTACCATCTTTTCAGTTACCCACTAAAAGATATCAATCACTAAAGACTCTCAAATTTCAATATTTTTCATATTTTTTATTTAAGCAACAAAAGACGCCCAGACTATGATACTGCCACCAACTTGTTTCATTGATGCAAGGCAGAAGGAGATTTTCCAGCAGCACGTCTGGTAATATAAAATCAATCTTTATTCCATACTCAATTAAAAATAGGACATCAGTTTACAAAAGAAGGGGGACATTCCCTCATACCCCTCGGGGTTATTAAGAATTGCTTACGCGTTTCAGACGTGTTGATATGAGTAAGGACAACACATCCGAAATGCGTAAGCAATTCTTAATAACCCAGAGGGGTATGATGGAATGGCCCCCCTCTTTTGTAAACTGAGATCCTATTTTTAATTGAGTATGGCATAAAGATTGATATACTACCGGACGTGCTGCAGGAAAACCTCCTTTTGCCTTGAACTGCACTGAATTACTGACGTTCAGCCTTCTGTTCAACGCCTGGATTTAAATGAACTCCTTGGAAGCTAATGTATTTTGGGTGAGCTGAAAACACATTTTTCTCCTCTTATCTTGTTTCATTGATGGTATAAGGATTTTATGTTGTAATACACTGTTTCTATTTCCTCATTTAAACTAAAAAGCTCTATTTTGGACTTGTGCATCTTAAAATATTGTTATAATTGCTTTCTGGCTTGTCCAGGTGATCTTTAGCAAACTGCAGACAGGCAGCAATCTTCTTTTTAGAAGGCAGTGGCTTTCTCCTTGCAAACCTGTCATGCACACCAATGTTGTTCAATGTCTCATGATGATGAACTCATGAAAATTAGCTAAAGTACGACAGGCATTTAGTCACTTCTAAGTTCCTTGGGGTACCTTAGAACATTAAGGACTATTATTAAAGGCTCTTGGAATAATATGTGTAGGTTGATCACTCCTGGGCATTATAATATTGCTCTTGAATTTCCTCCATTTGTACACAATCTGGCTGATTGTGGATTTGTTGGAGTCCAAAATTTTTAGGGACATTTTTGTCATCTTTTCAACCCTGATGAGCATCAACAACTGTACTTTAGCTGTCCTCAGAAATCTTTTATTCACACTTCCACAAACATGTGTTGTGAATATCAGACTTTGATTGATCCCTACTCTTTAGTTAAACAGGTGGCCCATTCACACATGGCATTCGTCCTAGTGAAAACATCAGACTCTAATTTCACCTTCAAGGTAATTGTTAATCTTAAAGGTTCACTTACTTTTTCTACTCTCAGACGTGCTAGTGAATAATTTACATAATAAGAAATAACAAAGTCTATTTATTTTCCTTATTTCTTTGATTTGGTGCTCTTTATCTACTTTTAGGATGTGTGAAAATCTGATGTAATTCTAGATCAAATTTATGTAGCTATATGGGACATTCTAAAGGGTTCACAAATATTCAGGCCCCACTGTATGTACAATCTATTGAACAGTTTTATGGCTGTTTTAAGTTAACTGTTAAAGAGGATTTCCCACAACTGGTATTTATTGTCTAACTACAGAACAGATGTCATAAGCCCCTATTTTGTCACAAAATATCACTGCATTGAGGAGGACCTTCAATGGAGCAATAGCCGAGCAAGCTCCTTGCCACTCTATTTAATGTCCTTGGGGTCCGAAACAAAACAGCCAAGCACTTTACTCAGCTGTCTTTGTCAGTCTCATGTATTCTAATGGAAATGACTGCTGCCGCACTCAAACCCCATGACTACTTGTCTGCATCAAGATCAGTAACCCTATTCTAGGGATCATATGGGTCTCACTAGGAAGGAACCTTACAATCAGACATTTCTGACTTATACTGTAGATAAATGTCAACTGTTTAATTAATTAAAGGGAACCTGTCAGGTGCAATATGCACCCAGAACCACAAGGATTTCTGGAGGCATATTGCTAATCCCTACCTAAGAGTTCCTGTATCTAGTAGCATAAATAAAGAGATCTTTAGAAAAAGTATTTCTAAAGATCCTTTATGATATGCTAATGAGCGCAGGGACTAGTCACAAGTGCGATAGTTCCTGTGGTCATTCTGCCCTCTTAGCATGTTAGCACACTCACAGGGGCGTGCTAACATACTATTCATTGCCCATTGTCATCATCAGCAGTGATGCGTGTACCTGTGTCCGTTGCACCACCTCAAAACACTGGGCTTATGGTCAGTGTGTATGATCAAAAGTCCACGACACTTCCAGTCATGCGCAATACAGCTCTCTAAAGCCGGGAGGCGTACACCCAGCTTCATAGTGTGCATGACCGGAAGTGCGGGGACTTCTGATCATGCATACCGACCATAAGCGCGGCGTTCTGAGGTTGTGCAATGGACACAGGTATGTGCGTCACCGCCGATGATGATGCTGGGCAATGGACACTGAATAATATGTTAGCATGCCCCTGTGAGCGGAATGAGCAGAATGAGTGCAGGAACTAATGCCCTTGCGACTAGTCTCTGCGCTCATTAGAATATTATAAAGGGTCTTTAGAAATAATTTTTTATAAAGATCTCTTTATCTATGCTACTAGAAGCTGGGACAGATCGGCAGGGATTAGCAATATGCACTGAGAACTGCTCGCGATTCTGGGTGCATATTGGACTTGACAGTTTCTCTTTAAGTTTATGCTTAAATATTGGG
The DNA here is from genome assembly GCF_048569485.1 of Anomaloglossus baeobatrachus. NCBI lineage: Eukaryota > Metazoa > Chordata > Amphibia > Anura > Aromobatidae > Anomaloglossus > Anomaloglossus baeobatrachus. The sequence continues at coordinate 169,716,519 of NC_134357.1, read as the reverse complement.
CTGGTCAAATTCTGCTTTTAGCACATCTGATATACACTGGAAAGGTCCTTTTCAATCCAAATAGTTTTTGTAACAATAGATTTTTTTTTGCTTCACCACTATTATAGGTGTTAAATATACTGAAAGCGGTTTGATAAGAAAATTACAATACATGCTGGGCTGGCAGTTTTAGTTATCTCTACAGGTCAGGCTGCTCTAACCTCTGTGCTCAGCTATTATCGCCAGGCAGGCTATGTTTGCGAGCGGCTCTACAGGGTTAGCATTTCATTCTAGTCATTTCAAATTTTAGTCAACCATGTAATGTGTAGATGAGCCTGTCAGGTGTCAGCGCAGAAGACACTGTTCTATCTTCCACATGGGGTTTCTTTGATGTCAATATGAATATGAATATCATTTCACAATATTTGTTAATAATCTTAATTTCTATTCAATACAACAAAGTTTGTGTGCAATCATTTATATGTTAAAGTTATTCTATTTTAAGAAACTAACAGAAAGCTACAACACATAGTTTAAAAAGCAATCTTGTATAAAATGTTTATATAAAACTGGGGGATAAATGCTTTAGTGGTGTTATTCTTACTTTTGTGGTGATCTCAGATTTCCTGAAATATGATTAATTTAATTGACACTGCCTCTATGGTAGATGCACCTTTTAGAAATTCTGAAGTGTTTCTGTATATGTTTAACCCCTTCACGACCGGCCGATTTTTCGCTTTCCGTTTTTTTTTCGCCATTCTTTTTCTAAGAGACGTAACTTTTTTATTTTTCAGTCAATATGGTCATGTGAGGGTTCATTTTTTGCGGAACGAGCTGTACTTTTCAATGAAACCACACGTTTTACCATATAGTGTACTGGAAAATGGCAAAAAAATTCCAAATGCAGAAAAATTGCAAAAAAAGTGCGATAGCACTATTGTTTTTGAGATATTTTATTCACTGTGTTCACTGTATGGTAAAACTGATGTGTGGGTGTGATTCCTCTGGTTAGTGCGAGTTCATAGACACCAAACATGTATAGGTTTACTTTTATATAAGGGGTTAAAAAAATTCGGAAGTTTGTCTGAAAAAAGTGGCGCACGTTTTACGCCATATTCCGTGACCCGTAGCGTTCGTATTTTTCGGGATCTATGGCTCAGCGATGGCTTATTTTTTGCGACTCAAGCTGACGTTTTTAACGGTACCATTTTTGCGCAGATGATATGTTTTGATCGCCTCTTATTGCATTTTGCACAAAAGTTGTGGCGACAAAAAAAACGTCATTTTGGCGTTTGGAATTTTTTTGACGCTACGCCGTTTACCGATCAGATTAATTGATTTTAGATTTTGATAGATCGGGCGTTTCTGAACGCGGCGATATCAAATGTGTGTATATTTTTTATTTTTTTAATCCTTTAATTTTCAATGGGGCGAAGGGGGGGTGATTTGAACTTTTATGTTTTTTTGTTTTTTTTTAATTTTTTAAAACTTTTTTTTTTACTTTTTTTTTTATTTTACTAGTCTTCCTAGGGGGCTATTGCGATCAGCAATCCGATCGCTCTGCACTATCTGCTGATCACAGCTACACAGCTGTAAACAGCAGATACGTGAACTCTCTGCTTCCCTGGCCTCCGCGGAAAGCGAAAGTGAAAGTAGTTCATGTCTAGCACAGGAGTCATCACATGACCCTGTGCTATCGTGACAACCATCGGAAGTCACGTGATCATGTCACGTGACTTCCGGTATCGGGCGGTAAGTAAAACTTTACCGCGATCGCGTTTATAATGGCGCTGTCACATATTGTGTTAAAAGGCACGAGCAGATAACGATTCTGCTCGTGCCTAGCAGGCACACATCTCAGCTGTGAAAATCAGCTGTGATGTGCGCCGATCGCAGCATGATGCTGCCAGGAGACCGCGGGCAGTAACGGTGTCACACTTAAATGTTTCAGATCACCAAACAAACTTACATTTTAGACAAATATTACACAAGTAAACACAAAGTCCAGTTACTAAATGAATGTCTTCATTATTAAGGGAAGAAGGAATTCAAACCTACAGGGCTCTGTATGAAAAATTGATAGCCCCTTAAGCCTAATAACTATTTGGGCCACATTAGCAGCAACAACTGCAATCAAGAGATTGAGATAACTGACAATAAGGGGTACTTCTCACATAGCGAGATCGCTGCTGAGTCACAGTTTTTGTGATGCAGCAGTGACCTCATTAGCGATCTCGCTGTGTGTGACACTGAGCAGCAATCTGGCCCCTGCTGTGAGATCGCTTCTCGATGCACACACTGCTGTTCATTTTTTTATTGTTGCACTCGCGCTGTTAAGCACACATTGTTGTGTGTGACAGCGAGAGTGCAACAATCTGAATGTGCAGGGAGAAGAGAGCCGGCGTCTGGCAGCCTGCGATAAGCTGTAACCAAGGTAAACATCGGGTAACCAAGGTGGTTACCCGATATTTACCTTAGTTACTAGCGTTCTTCCGCTCTCACGCTGCCAGTGCCTGCTCCCTGCTCCCTGCACATGTAGCCGGATTACACATCGGGTAAATAAGCAAAGGTTTGCTTTTTAACCCGATGCGTACTGTGGCTATGAGTGCAGGGAGCCAGCACTAAGTGGTGTGCGCTGGTAACCAAGGTAAATATCGGGTAACTATACCCGATGTTTACCGTGGTTACCAGTGTCCGCAGCTTCCAGACGCCAGCTCCCTGCAAGCGCAGCATCGCTTCCACGTCGCTGCTGGCTGGTGGCTGGTCACTGGTCGCTGGTGAGATCTGCCTGTTTGACAGCTCACCAGTGACCATGTAGCGACGTACCAGCGATCCTGACCAGGTCAGATCGCTGGTGGGATCGCTGGTGCGTCGCTAAAGTGTGACGGTACCCTAAGTCTTTTACAATGCTCTTGAGGAAATTTTGCCCACCCATCTTTGCAGAATTATAATTCAGCCAGATTGGAGGGCTTCTGATTATGAACCGCCTTTTTAAGGTCATGTCACAACATCTCAATCAGATTAAGGTCAGGACTTTGACTAGAAAACTCCAAAGGCTTAATTTTGTTTTTCTTAAGCCATTCAGGGGTAGACTTACTTGTGTGTTTTTGATCATTGTCCTGCTGCATTGCCGTATGTTCTTCTTTAGGAATTTTTTGGTAGACAGCAGAATTCATGGTTCATTTACCACAGTAAGTGTTTCAGGTGCTGAAGCAGCAAAACAGCCCCAGACCATTGCACTATCACCACCATGTTTTACTGTTGTTGTGATGTTCCTTTTCTGAAATGCTGTTTTAGTTCTACACCAGATGTAATGGGACATACACCTTGTTTCTCAGTTGTACCTGAATTTCTTTGGATCATGGCATGATGTCTGGCTTTTGAGGATCTTTTGGTCTACTTCACTTTGCAAATCCTATTTAAGTGATTTCTTGATTGAGAACTGGTGTGGCAGTAATCAGGCCTGGGTGTGGCTAGGAAAATTGATCTCAGCTTCCCAAAGATGTGATAACCTACATTTAATTTCTGTTTTAAGGGGGAAGGGAGCAATCACTTTTTTACACAGGGCCTTGTAGGTTTGGGTTTCTTTTTCCCGTAATAATAATGACCTTCAATTATAAACTGCATTTTGTGTTTACTTGTGTTATCGTTGTCTAACATTTAAATTTATTTAATTGTCTGAAATATTTAAGTGTGTCAAACATGCAAAATAATAAGAAATCACACCACTATCTGCCAGGATTTCAGTATAATTAGTTATTGTGATTTATTACCAGCATTTATGTAACCAAAGTATTCTATAGCTAAGTAACCAAATAGCCATTCTTTTAAGAGCAATTAAGAAAAACATTGTGGAGCGTAACCTATGATAATTAATTTTCTTTTAAACTATCTATCTATCTATATATATATATATATATATATATATATACACAACTTAGTAATATGCTTGTAATCGTAATTAAATTATATCCTTTTATTAATCCCTCTTTGAAACGGGTGCAAACACTGAGCCTGCTTTACTGACAGCAGATGATGACTGTGTTATTGTCACACTGTACAAAGGCTAGTAAGATGTAGTACAGCAGAATCCCCACTAAGTGACAGCAGAGTAGTGAAGGAGAGACAAAGAAACACTGTAATGGAAAGGCAGCTGAAGTACAGCAGAGTAACTTTAGCAGGAAGTTAACAGGCAAACCACCAGGGGGCTATAGAGTAGTCAAACAGTCAGGGTCTAGCCAGGAACGTCGAGTCACTGCAAAGTGAGGATCAATATCAAAGTCAGAAAAATGAACCGGAGTCGGAAGCCGGGAGATCAAGTATGCAGAGGGAAACAGCGGGAGGTCAGGGACCGGGAAAGGCAGACGAACGGGGAAGGGTACAACTAAGGACAGATCGAGAGCATGCACCAGAACCAGTATTGAAGCTGTAAGGCAGAAATATCACTGACACTGAGCCATAGGTAGAGAAGCAATGTATAGCATTCTGGGATCTAGAACGAGGCAAGGGAAGTTAACCCCTGACATGACCAGGCCAAAGCTGGGTATAACCACAGCAGGGAAAATCCAGCCTGGATCATGACAGTTATTCAGCTATTTTCTGCCTCTAACTGCAGCAGGTGGTAATGTTAACTGTTTACAGTGCCTTGAAAAAGTATTCATACCCCATGAACTTTAACACATTTTTTGCATTACTTCCACAAACTTAAATGTATTTTATTGATATTTTATGTGACATACCAACACAAAGTAGAAAGTATTTGTGAAGTGTAAAATGATATGAAATGGTGTTCTCAATATTTTAAAAATATAAATTTGAAAATTGTGATTTGTATTTCTATTCAGCCCCCTGGAGTCTGATACCCCTAAATAAAATACTGAGTGACCAATAGCCTCCAGAAATCACCTAATTAGTAAATTGAGGCCTCCTGTGTATAATTAATTCTTAGTATAACTACAGCTTTTCTGTGAAGGACTCAGAGGTTTTTTTGAGAACATTTGTGAATGAAAAAGAGGGAAAGCGCAATGAGAAGCACCCGTGGATAAAATTATTAGAGTTAAAACATAAAACTGCTCACCTTGATAGGTTGTGTGCCCCCGCACAACACCAGTGATGTGTGTATAGAAAGGGATTTCTCCTCTGTTTCTGTTTCCCATGAGTAGAGTTGAGCGCGGATCGTGGTTCGTGGTTCTCCAGTTCGCGGCTCGAGTGATTTTGGGGCCTGTTCTAGATCGAACTAGAACTCGAGCTTTTTGATAAAAGCTCGATAGTTCTAGATACGTTCGAGAACGGTTCTAGCAGCAAAAAAACAGCTAATTCCTAGCTGGCTTTCCGCTGTAATAGTGACTCACACTATTATGACATTTCAGTGTATAGTGTGCGGGAACAGCGCGTTCAGATCACTGCTGTATGGATAATGGCGATCGCCATTTTTTTTTTCCTTGTCTTCCTTCCCTAAGCGCGCGCGTGTAGTGGGGAGGGCCAGCATGTCAGCCAATCCCAGACACGCACACAGCTAAGTGGACTTTTAGTCAGAGAAGCAACGGCATGTGTGATAGGATGTCCATGTCACATGTCCCTGCATTATAAAACCGGACATTTTCCTCCAGCACGCCATTATCTGCCTTCTGCGTCCTTGGTGTCAGACATCACTGGCGCAGCTCCTATCGCCAATATTGCTGTATATGACTCGCCCACCCCAGGGCTATGGGACATCCGGTGCCGGGCCGGACTAGTCCGGGGGTAGTCAGTGGTGGCGGGGCCCGACTCCGTGGCCCTGGTGGGTGTCAGTTAAAATGGCTGATAACTTGGGGGTGATTAAAGTTTGTGTTCGTGACGCCACCTGTGGTATGCGGCTATTAAGCCGCCGCTGCTGTGTAAGGCCTCCGGGGTGATGATATGGCAGCAATGGTGGTACTGCTCCCCACAGGTGGAGCGGTGCCCCGGGGACACTGTTGGTGCTTATTAGTGTCTATGCAGAGAAATAAACGAGGCAACACCAGGGGTGCAGTTTCAAGGTCTTTACTCACAGTTCTTGTCAAGGCCTGCAGGAGCCTTTGGACTGCTGGGACCACCGTCAGGGACCTCCGCCGATCCCGGGTAGATCTGGGGATGGATGCCAGTGCACCCCTCTAATTGTGTCCTTTCTCAGCTGACTTCACGGGCCACCAGCTCTGAAGCTATCTGTGGCCCTGGAATCCCTTCGTTCCCTGCTTGGTGTCACCTGGACCCTCTGAGTCTCAGGGTCTTCACCAGGAAGCGTCACTTTCTTCTTTCTTTAGCTCCTGCCTGACTAGAGCTCTTCTTCTACTCTCTGTTTCTCTCCTTCTCTGTTGCTTTCTTTCTCTGTTGCAGACACTCTGAATTCACAGAGCTCCTTTCTCTTTCACAGCTACATGCTGGCTCCTCACTCTCTCACTCTCTGAGGTAAACTGAAACTCTGACCTTCCTCTCTGCTCTACACTCGGCTGGCTCTTCCCACCCCCCGGTTGCTAAGCTACCACCCTATGGGAGCAGGGATGGGTCTTACGACCCCTCCCAGCATGCAGCATGGGAGGGTTACTGCCACTGTCCCTTGTCCCAGTGTGTGCCTAGTAATGGGTGTAGTGCAGTTTTACCTGTGAACTGGCATGTACCCCTTTTCTTACCCAGGATGGGACATCACACCTCTGACTGGGGTGCAATGTCTCTGTGGCGACGGAAGCCTCAGGGGCACCACACTCCCCCACAGCGAATCCCAGCACGTCCTCGGGCTGAGACAACAAAAACAATGAAAGAAACTGCAAAATTTAGTTATGCATAAAACATTAAAACTTTAGGACATTACATCCCTTTATGGGAGGCACATAAATAACACATTCACCGGGGACCACATTCCAGTCCAGTGGCCCGGTAACACATAAACAGGGGGGGTCATCTTCAAAAAGAACAGGGGACAAGGATTCAGGACTAGGGTGTCATCTTCGAAAAGAACAATGGGCAGACATTCAAGGGCTATGTACTGTCCTGACTCCATTAACTCCTTGTCGTCCTCCACCAGGGGCTCCGACCCTTGATGGCGCCCACTGGGACTCCGACCCAGCGGCGGTCAACAAGTCAGACAAGGTCCTCCTCCTTCCACCTCTTGTGCTGGGTGGCGTCTCCTGGAGAACTTAGGGACGTTCAACAAAGGCAGGAGGCACTATTTCTGGAGCAGGTCCTTTAAAACTTTCAACTCGAACGTTTAACTTCAGGGGTTAACTTACGGATGCGGTTACCATTGCAGGGGACCATACTGTGCCAATGTCGTACAGGACACCGGACTTCTTCTCCAGGCACAATACATCCCCGGGCTCTGAACCTCCAGCGGGAACGGTGGCGGGGGCAGCGTACACGGTACCTCTTGGTCCCAGAGTGGTGCTTCACAGGGCTCACTCGTCACGGTGCTGTCTGATCCTGGCTCCCAGCTGAGGAGGGATGCCGTGGGGGTCTGCGTGGCTTTGTCTTCACGCGACACGGCTGCTGCGGCGGCCCTCTGTTCCTGGGCCCACACCGCGGCGACCATCCTCCGGACTTCCGCCTTCCAGTCGAGCACCTGCTGCAGCGTCTGTGCTCTCACCCGGACACAGAATCGACCCAGCTCCCGCTCCAACCAGGCAGCGGTTCCCGCTGGGAGCTCACTCGGGCCGCGATCCTCCACTTCAAAAGCCACTCCGCCTCCTCCACTTCGGAGTCCCGCCATGCCGCCGACAGGGCTGAATGCAGACATCTTCCGTCCGCTCTCCATAGCGGGCACCGCTTCGCGCTCTTCCTTGCAAGATCAAAGGGGGCGGGGCTTACTTTCGTGCTCTTTCTGCAGGCACGCTCCTCTTCTTCCCGCGCTCAGCAGCGCTAATGGCGGCAGCGGTTTTTCACAGTAACACAGTCTTTTAAGCACAGTTTATGCAGGCGCACAGTACCCGGTGGGACCGGGCACGAAATCCTGTTCGTGACGCCAAAATTGACTCGCCCACCCCAGGGCTATGGGACACCCGGTGCCGGGCCGGACTAGTCCGGGGGTAGTCAGTGGTGGCGGGGCCCGAATCCGTGGCCCTGGTGGGTGTCAGTTAAAATGGCTGATAACTTGGGGGTGATTAAAGTTTGTGTTTGTGACGCCTCCTGTGGTATGCGGCTATTAAGCCGCCGCTGCTGTGTAAGGCCTCCAGGGTGATGATATGGCAGCAATGGTGGTACTGCTCCCCACAGGTGGAGCGGTGCCCCGGGGACACTGTTGGTGCTTATTAGTGTCTATGCAGAGAAATAAACGAGGCAACACCAGGGGTGCAGTTTCAAGGTCTTTACTCACAGTTCTTGTCAAGGCCTGCAGGAGCCTTTGGACTGCTGGGACCACCGTCAGGGACCTCCGCCGATCTCGGGTAGATCTGGGGGTTGATGCCAGTGCACCCTCTAATTGTGTCCTTTATCAGCTGACTTCACGGACCACCAGCTCTGAAGCTATCTGTGGCCCTGGAATCCCTTCGTTCCCTGCTTGGTGTCACCTGGACCCTCCGAGTCCCAGGGTCTTCACCAGGAAGCGTCACTTTCTTCTTTCTTTAGCTCCTGCCTGACTAGAGCTCTTCTTCTACTCTCTGTTTCTCTCCTTCTCTGTTGCTTTCTTTCTCTGTTGCAGACACTCTGAACTCACAGAGCTCCTTTCTCTTTCACAGCTACATGCTGGCTCCTCACTCTCTCACTCTCTGAGGTAAACTGAAACTCTGACCTTCCTCTCTGCTCTACACTCGGCTGGCTCTTCCCACCCCCCGGTTGCTAAGCTACCACCCTATGGGAGCAGGGATGGGTCTTACGACCCCTCCCAGCATGCAGCATGGGAGGGTTACTGCCACTGTCCCTTGTCCCAGTGTGTGCCTAGCAATGGGTGTAGTGCAGTTTTACCTGTGAACTGGCATGTACCCCTTTTCTTACCCAGGATGGGACATCACACCTCTGACTGGGGTGCAATGTCTCTGTGGCGACAGAAGCCTCAGGGGCGCCACATATACGCTCCATACACAGCGCATGACAGCTTAGGGATAGCACTTTCTATCAGTCCTTTTAAGGGCTCATACCGGCAGGGTCAGAGCCATAGGTGACAGAGTTTAAAACAGAGTTTAACAGCTACACAAGATGAGAGCGTCTGTGTAGCTAAGGTCAGGGATTTCCTTGCTGCATTTCCCCATTAGGAGGGATAGAAAAGCAGGCTTCCTTTCCTCTACCCAGAGACCCACAACCCTGCCACTGTACCCTCCTGCCCTTTGCACACTCCAACTCATTGTTACTAAGCCATTATACTAGCAAACACTGAGTGAACTTAGTGGCATCCTAAACGTGGCTATTGGACTTCTGCATAGTCCCAGTAGTGCCAGATATTTGCAGCACGTCTGCCTGCATTGCACACTCCAACTCATTATAACTAAGCCATTATACTAGCAAACACTGAGTGAACTTAGTGGCATACTAAACGTGGCTATTGGACTTCTGTATAGTCCCAGTAGTGCACAGATATTTGCAGCACGTCTGCCTGCATTGCACACTCAAACTAATTGTTACTAAGCCATTATACTAGCAAACACTGAGTGAACTTAGTGGCATCCTAAACGTGGCTATTGGACTTCTGTATAGTCCCAGTAGTGCACAGATATTTGCAGCACATCTGCCAGCATTGCACACTCAAACTCATTGTTACTAAGCCATTATACTAGCAAACACTGAGTGAACTTAGTGGCATCCTAAACGTGGCTATTGGACTTCTGTATAGTCCCAGTAGTGCACAGATATTTGCAGCACGTCTGCCTGCATTGCACACTCAAACTCATTGTTACTAAGCCATTATACTAGCAAACACTGAGTGAACTTAGTGGCATCCTAAACGTGGCTATTGGACTTCTGTATAGTCCTAGTAGTGCACAGATATTTGCAGCACGTCTGCCTGCATTGCACACTCAAACTCATTGTTACTAAGCCATTATACTAGCAAACACTGAGTGAACTTAGTGGCATCCTAAACGTGGCTATTGGACTTCTGTATAGTCCCAGTAGTGCACAGATATTTGCAGCACGTCTGCCTGCATTGCACACTCAAACTCATTGTTACTTACTAAGACATTATAATACCAAAAATTGAGTAAACTTAGTGGCATACAAGAAGTGGCTGTTGTACTCCATTAGTGCCCCACTGGTGCAAATCTATGTGCAGCACCTGTGCAGGACACCCTCCTGCTCTGTTTTTAATAAGCTATAATGATAGCAAAAAATACTGCCATTTAGTGGCATCATAGAACTGGCTGTTGTATTCCATTATTGTCCCACTGGTGCCAAGCTATTTCTAGCACCTGTGCAGGACACCCTCATGCACATTTTGCTACGCTAATGTTATAGCAAACTCAGGGAATTCATTGCTGCATTTGATAATTCGGAGGGATAGAAAGTGAGGCTTTCTTTAGCTTTTCCTTCTGTTCATAGACAGCATCTCCAAGTCCACACCCGAAGAGCAATTTCTCCTCCACGTGTAAGTGTGGAGAGGCAGCTAGTGCGCATGCGTGTGCCGATTTACCCCAGCTGCAGCCTAACTACAGTGTTTCGCCTAGTGAGTATGCTCAGCCTGACTGTGCCATTCCTGAGGCTAAGTCTTCATTTCGGGATACCTTGCATGCTCCCACACTTAGTGTGAAAAGCCTCTTTGCACAGGTACTTGCATTCCGTGCCGGGTCTAAGTCCTGTTTTGTGCCGAGACACCATGCTAAAGCTGATAGTCTTTTTTCAGAGACTCTATTTCATGCAACTGACCATGCTCAGGCACTTACTGCATCAGAAACTAGGTCCGGTAATGAACTCTTTGGCCCTGCTCCTGATGTGGGGGGGCCCATATAGACCACAGGGCATCAGGTATCCTGACGATGTGGCCAGGCCACTCCCAAATGGCTTGCAGAGTCCCGCCCCTATGACTTGTCACCTTATTATTGATGGTCAGACGATGACTGGTGAGGTGTTTGTGTCGTGGCAGCCATGAGGTCATTATTGAAGTTGCGGTTCCAAATAGGACGCTAGTTATGCCACTCATGACGTGTCACTCTGCTTTTGTCTCCAGGAGGTGCATTGTGGTCCACCCTGGTTTGGGGCGGACCCAGGTTATAAAACGGGCTGGAGCCAACAAGGAGGTGCGCAGTGTTCTATTATGCTCCGAAAGAGCACACCTCCATGTGTTGAACCCATTGCGGCTTTAGGCCAGAGGTAGGCAGGGATAGGGCGTCGATGCAGGCCGCCACCATAGTTGGTAACGCAGAACGGTTAAGACCAGCTCCTGTCCTACAAGTCCTGCTTGTGCAGCCCAGTGGCATTAACAGGCCTGCTGCTGCTGATGCGCCTGTTGTCCACAGGTGTGGCCCCAATGCACACGGTCAGCGTACTGAATGGCCCCTGTGATGTTAACAGGGAGTTCCTGGGCTGGGTGGGCGTGTGGACTCTGTGACGCTAACAGGGCTCCCAGTCTCAAGATCCGAGTGGCGTCTAACTCGGTTCAGGCAACTTTTAGTTTCATAGCCACACAGATCTGTATCCTCCACCTAACCTTCCATTTGCCAACCTCTCCTTTTCCATCTGGGAGCACGGTGGACATTGACTGCTGATGGGGATATATACCTTTCTCTTTCTTTTCTTATTAATTTTCGTTATACACCGGTAACATAGTATATACCACTTTATCCAAATCTGCCAGTCCCACCGTAACAGATGGTGTTTCTTCATCAAATGTTACTTTTACTTAACCACCAAACCCACGGACAAAAACTTTTTTCCCCTTTCCAACACACCTGTTCCCCTTTCCACCAGCATTTGTCCTTTTTCAACTCATTTGGTATATGACCAAAAGTGCAACTCTGCAGGGACACCGTACTCAATGCCATCTCAGCCCAGCAGCCAGCCCTCGGTCCCTCAGATGTGGACAAGTAAAAGCCCATTTCCTCCTATCCATGACAAAGCATTGAGATTCACTCTGTGCAGCACTGGTGTTTACTGGAAAAGCAGATCTAAGAATCCGTACCACCTTCTTCAGATACTCCTGTATACGTGCGTCCCTTTCTATGGCTGGTAGTTAGCATTACTTCGAATTCGTACAATCCGAGGGTCATGTTGTAGGTAGTGCAGCAAGAAGGCGCTCATGTGTCTTGTGCATCCAGGAGGACCAAGTCCTTGGTGTGTTGGTGGCAGAGAGGTGAGAATCGTGCCTCCTTCCTCTGCCCTCTCCCCCCAACCTCGCACAACCGAAATATGAGCAAGCTCTCACTCATCTGCTGAGTCTTCCATGCCCATCGCCAGTTCGTCCTCCATTTCTTCATGGGCTCCTGCACCTTCCTCAACAAATTTTGCTGATACTATGCGCCCTTGTTAATCCCTATCCCCCACCATGACTGCCGCCTAGGTGCCGCTCAACGTATGGACCTTGTCCATCTTATTATCCCTTCTGCATATGACTCCTCCTGTACTTCCTCCCCTTCCACTTGGACCAACACCTGACTACGAATAATGCTTACAGTGTGCTCCATCTTGTAGATGACCAGAATTGTCACACTGAGAATGGCATCGCTAGTGCTAAACATCTTCGTCGACATTTGTAAACTGTGTAGAAGGGTGCATAGGTCCTTGATCTGACACCACTCCAGCAGCGTGATCTGCACCACCTCTGGATCAAGTTAGCCCAGGGTATACATCATACCGTATTTCAGCAGGGCTCTGCGGTGCTGCCACAGATGCTGTGCAGATGCAACATGTGCAGATTCCAATTCCTGCGTGTCGGAACATCGCATTTCCGGCGTTTAACCGCCAGACCCTAAGACTTCAGGAGCGATGAAAGTTGTTGAGCTGCTGGGTGCGAAGGATGAAAGTGAGCACATAGCAGCGTGCCCGCTGCACAAGGCCATGTAGGCTGGGATGGTATTTTAAAAATTGCTGGAGAATCAGATTCAACATGTGAGCCATACAAGGCACGTGTGTCACATTGCCCTGACGAAGGGCCGCAGACAGGTTTGCATCATTGCCGCACACGGCTGTTAAGTCACCAACGTAGTCCACTCAATCAATTTGTACTCCGGTCACCAGGTGACAACGCGTTCCTTTCGTGCATAGTGCTGATGATGGGAAAGGAGTCGATGCCAGCGGTGCAGGTGGACGCAGGTTATGGTCACCCACTGGGTTGCGTTACCTTGACAGATACAGAACCACAGGCTGAATGTAGGTGGTGGGTATCTCACAGATGAAGTACCATCATTCAGCTACAACCAATGGGAAGACACCACACCCTTTTTTAGGCCCCTCCTGTCTGCAGACCACTGCCAAACAAAGCTATGAACCTTTTGTTACTGTTACCCCCAGTTCAGTTTTATGAATTTGTGTGCTTGTTACCTGACTACTTTTCCTGCTTGCTGTTTATGTACCTCGTTGGCCGATCCGCATTTCACCTCTGCTTGTTTTCTGATTAAGTCCTGGCCATCCCATTCTGTTCCTCTTCCTCAATTAATGTTTTTGACCCTGCATGACTACTATTCTCTGGAACTGCAGCCTTCCACAGGTATTGATCAACTTGGGCCCTGTGTAATTCCAAATCACTGTATAGGGGTTAAAGGGTTTCAGGGTTCTGGGTGGCCAGCTTGGTGAGTGGCTTGCCTCTAGCCTATCCTTTACAGCCCATCTGAGTGTGTCGATCCAGGCAGGCATTACACCGTGCCCTGGTCAGAAGGCCATGTAGGCCGGGATAGTGTTTTAAAAATTGCTGGACAACCAGGTTCAACACGTGAGCCATACAAGGCACGTGTGCCACATTGCCCTGAAGAAGGGTCGCAGACTGGTTTGCATCATTGTCGCACCCGACCTTCCCTGGCTGCTGGTTGAGTGGAGACAACCATTGATGAAACTCGGTCTCACTCTCCAGAGCTAACCGTCCACAATTCCTCAGCAGTGTCTCACATTTCCCCTACATTTCAAAGTAAACATTTGACCGCCTGATGGCCTTGAGCTCTGCTGCCAGCATAGTAAGGAGGTGTGTGGGATTCCTTGGGCGCAGTTACAAGGAAGGGTTGACTGACCACACAGGGTTTGGGCCGTGGTGGAGGACCCACACGAGGTTGAGGAGGCAGAAGCAGTGGAGGAGCTTGTACATACAGAGGAAGGATTGACACACAAGTCGTGGGGACGGCAAGACTTGTACAGCAAACCCTTCTCCATCTCTCACCATAGTTACCCAGTGCCCAGTCAGCAACATGTAACTCCCCTGTCCATGCTTACTGGTCCAAGTATCTGTGGTGAAATGCACCCTGTCACACACAGAGTTTCTTAAGAAATCAATGAGGTTGTGTGCGACCTACTGTGGTAGCGCGGGCACGCCTTTCTTGGAGAAGGAGTGACGACTGGCCATCGGCTCTTGGGGCACTGCAATGGGCATAAGGTCTCGAAAATCCTCGGTCTCAAAAGGGTGTAAAGGCAGCCTTTCTGTTGCCAACAAGTTGCAGATGATGAAACTCAACCTCTTAGGCGTGTCATGCCCTTCGAAAATCATGTAAAACACAGCGAGGGGACTCCAACCACAGTCTCCCTCGTTGCCACTAATTGGGCCACACACACCCCACTTGACTGGCATCAGTTGACCCCCCTTTTGAAAAAGAAAAAGATGCTTTGCATGAAGCACTCTCAAAAATACGCGTGCCTTTCCCATCCCCTGGCTGACCCAGGGGAAGACAAGTCCTCTCAGAGCCATGACTTGTTCATCTTGGTTCTTTTAGAAACACAGCGAGGGGACTCCAACCACAGTCTCCCTCGTTGCCACTAATTGGGCCACACACACCCCACTTGACTGACATCAGTTGATGCCCCTTTTCAAAATGAAAAAGATGCTTTGCATGAAGCACTCTCAAAAATACGCGTGCCTTTGCCGTCCCCTGGCTGACCCAGGGGAAGAAAAGTCCTCTGAGAGCCATGACTTGTTCATCTTGGTTCTTTTAGAAACACAGCGAGGGGACTTCAACCACAGTCTCCCTCGTTGCCACTAATTGGGCCACACACACCCCACTTGACTGACATCAGTTGATGCCCCTTTTCAAAATGAAAAAGATGCTTTGCATGAAGCACTCTCAAAAATACGCGTGCCTTTCCCGTCCCCTGGCTGACCCAGGGGAAGAAAAGTCCTCTGAGAGCCATGACTTGTTCATCTTGGTTCTTTTAGAAACACAGCGAGGGGACTCCAACCACAGTCTCCCTCGTTGCCACTAATTGGGCCACACACACCCCACTTGACTGGCATCAGTTGACCCCCCTTTTGAAAAAGAAAAAGATGCTTTGCATGAAGCACTCTCAAAAATACACGTGCCTTTCCCGTCCCCTGGCTGACCCAGGGGAAGACAAGTCCTCTCAGAGCCATGACTTGTTCATCTTGGTTCTTTTAGAAACACAGCGAGGGGACTTCAACCACAGTCTCCCTCGTTGACACTAATTGGGCCACACACACCCCACTTGACTGACATCAGTTGATGCCCCTTTTCAAAATGAAAAAGATGC
Organism: Anomaloglossus baeobatrachus; assembly: GCF_048569485.1. Taxonomy (NCBI): domain Eukaryota; kingdom Metazoa; phylum Chordata; class Amphibia; order Anura; family Aromobatidae; genus Anomaloglossus; species Anomaloglossus baeobatrachus. Next base: position 169,700,985 of record NC_134357.1, on the reverse strand, counting down.
TTTGCATGAAGCACTCTCAAAAATACGCGTGCCTTTCCCGTCCCCTGGCTGACCCAGGGGAAGAAAAGTCCTCTGAGAGCCATGACTTGTTCATCTTAGTTCTTTTAGAAACACAGCGAGGGAACTCCAACCACAGTCTCCCTCGTTGCCACTAATTGGGCCACACACACCCCACTTGACTGGCATCAGCTGACCCCCCTTTTGAAAAAGAAAAAGATGCTTTGCATGAAGCACTCTCAAAAATACACGTGCCTTTCCCGTCCCCTGGCTGACCCAGGGGAAGAAAAGTCATCTCAGAGCCATGACTTGTTCATCTTGGTTCTTTTAGAAACACAGCGAGGGGACTTCAACCACAGTCTCCCTCGTTGCCACTAATTGGGCCACACACACCCCACTTGACTGACATCAGTTGATGCCCCTTTTCAAAATGGAAAACGATGCTTTGCTTGAAGCACTCTCAAAAATACGCGTGCCTTTCCCGTCCCCTGGCTGACCCAGGGGAAGAAAAGTCCTCTGAGAGCCATGACTTGTTCATCTTGGTTCTTTTAGAAACACAGCGAGGGGACTCCAACCACAGTCTCCCTCGTTGCCACTAATTGGGCCACACACACCCCACTTGACTGACATCAGTTGATGCCCCTTTTCAAAATGAAAAAGATGCTTTGCATGAAGCACTATCAAAAATACGCGTGCCTTTCCCGTCCCCTGGCTGACCCAGGGGAAGAAAAGTCCTCTGAGAGCCATGTCCACATTGTCAGTGGACAGACGCGTGTGCTTATCTGCCAGCAGACCCCCAGCAGCACTGAAGACAGGTTCCGAGAGAACGCTGGCTGCAGGACACGACAAGATCCCCAAGGCGTACGTGGCAATCTCAGGCAATTTATCCAGATTGGAAGCCTAAAATGAGCAGGGCTCAAGTTGCACAGTAATGGCATCGATGTTTCCTTGCATATACTCATATATCTGTGTGTCCTCCTCTTTTTTCTTGTCCAGCTCTTTTGTTTTCGCATGAGTATATGTCCTTGTCACTTTCCCATGTGTTTGTGTTGTGTTGTGAGTTGTTTGTCACCTTTTAGACACCTTTGAGAGTGTTTTCTAGGTGTTTTTATGTGTTTGTGAATGCCTGCCATTGTTTCCTATGCAGTTCGAGTTCGGTTCGTCGAACATTCGACGAACCGAACTCGAACGGGAGCTCCGTTCGGTGAACCGACCTCGATTCGAACCGCGACCGGTTCGCTCATCTCTAGCCATGAGCGCGCTTGCTGAATCCAGGTTTGGTATCACTCCAAACTCCTAGTATCCCACCGGCACCATGGATCTCAGAGTTCCTGTGCGATCATCCGTTCTCCAGCTGGATTCTCTAATTTAACTTGGCAGGTCCTTAGCAGCTACTACCAAATTTCCCGTTAGGGAGTGAGCATGAATGAAAGGTATTTCGGTCTGTTTTAGCGCTTACTGAACCATCGCAGTAGTTTAATTAAACAAACTTTTATTGCTGAGCTCCTGTTAACACTAAGGGGTACTTTGCACACTACGACATCGCAGCTGCGATGTCGGTGGGGTCAAATCGAAAGTGACGCACTTCCGGCGTCGCTGTCGATGTCGTAGTGTGTAAATCATTTTTGATACGATTAACGAGCACAAAAGCGTCAAAATCGTATCATCGGTGTAGCGTCGGTCATTTCCATAATTTCGGAAGGACCGACGTTATGATGTTGTTCCTCGTTCCTGCGGCAGCACAGCACACATCGCTGTGTGTGAAGCCGCAGGAGCGAGGAACATCTCCTACCTGCGTCCTGCGGCTCACACCGGCTATGCGGAAGGAAGGAGGTGGGATGTTTGCGTCCAGCTCATCTCCGCCTCTCCATTTCTTTTGGCCGCCTGCCGTGTGACGTCGCTGTGACGCCGCATGACCCGCCCCCTTAGTAAGGAGGCGGGTCGCCGGCCAGAGCGACGTCTCGGGGCAGGTAAGTCCGTGGGAAGCTGCCATAGTGAAAATGTTCGCTAAGGCAGCTATAACACAATATCGTATGTGCGACGGGGGCAGGGACTATCGCGCTCAGCATCGCAAGCATCGGCTTGCGATGTCGTAGTGTGCAAAGTACCCCTAAGTGTTAACAGGAGCTCAGCAATAAAAGTTTGTTTATTTAAACTACTGGCAAAGGTTCATTAAGCACTAAAACAGACCGAAATACCTTTAATTTTTGAGAACATTAGGAATCAAACAGCATCATTAAATCAAGGAACACATCAGACATGTCAGAGATAAAGTTGAGGAGAAGAGAAAGACAGGGTTAGATCATAATAACATAACCCAAGCTTTGAACATCTCACAGCGCACTGTTCAATATATCATCCAAAAAAAGGAGTGTGACACAACTGCAAACCTTCCAAGAGATAGTCATCCACTTAAATTGACACCCCAAACAAGGAGAACACTAATTAGAGAGGTAGCCAAGAGGTCCATGATCACTCTGGAGAAGCTGTAGAGATTCACAGCTCAGGTGGGAGAATTTTTCTACAGGACATCTTTTAGTCACACTATCCACAAATATGTCTTATGTGAAACAGTGGTAAGAAGAAAGCCATTTTTGAATGCAAAGCCATTTAGAGAACACAGCTAACATATGAAAGAAGGTGCTCTAGTTGCCTTAGAGCAAAATAGAACATTTTAGTCTAAATGCAAAAAGCTTGTGTGACAGAAAACAAACACTACACATCACCATGAAAACACAATGTTCACTGTTAGGCCCCCTTCATACGTCCGTGAAAAACACGCACGTGTGTTACGGGCCGTTTTCGGGTCCGTGTCCCGTTTTTGTGTCCGTTTTTATGGTCCGTGTGGCACCTGTGTGAATTGCGTATGCTAGCCGTGTTTGTGTGCAGAACGTCCGTGTGTGCGTGTGGAATTAACGTGTATGTGTACGTGGAATGTCCGTGTGGAATGTCCGTGTGTGTGATGCACAATGTCGTTTATAAATGTCGGCTGACAGCAGACAGAGTTGCGCGATGAGAATGAACTCGGGTGAACTTCACCCGACTTCATCCTCATACCGCGGCTCTGTCTGTGTCGAGTACTGATTAGCGGTCACCTGTGAAGGATTCACCAGTGACCGCTAATCCCCCGAGTGACTAAAGTTTCCCCCCCTCTCTCATACTCACCGTTCCTCGATCCCCGGCACAGCGCTGCACGGCATTCACACTGCTGCGGCGGCTTTTACTATTTTGAAAAAGCCGGCCGCCCATTAAACAATCTCGTATTCCCTGCTTTCCCCGCCCACCGGCGCCTATGATTGGTTGCAGTGAGACACGCCCCCACGCTGAGTGACAGGTGTCACACTGCACCCAATCACAGCAGCCGTGGGCGTGTCTATACTGTGCAGTAAAATAAATAAATAAATAATTAAAAAAAACGGCGTGCGGTCCCCCCCAATTTTAATGCCAGCCAGATAAAGCCATACGGCTGAAGGCTGGTATTCTCAGGATGGGGAGCTCCACGTTATGGGGAGCCCCCCACCCTAACAATATCAGTCAGCAGCCGCCCAGAATTGCCGCATACATTAGATGCGACAGTTCTCGGGCTGTACCCGGCTCTTCCCGATTTGCCCTGGTGCTTTGGCAAATCGGGGTAATAAGGAGTTATTGGCAGCCCATAGCTGCCAATAAGTCCTAGATTAATCATGTCAGGCGTCTATGAGACACCCTCCATGATTAATCTGTAGATTACAGTAAATAAACACACACACACCAGAAAAAATCCTTTATTAGAAATAAAAACACACACATATAGCCTGGTTCACCACTTTAATCAGCCCCGAAAAAGCCCTCCATGTCCAGCGTACTCCAGGATGGTCCAGCGTCGCATCCAGCGCAGCTGCATGGAGGTGACCGGAGCTGCAGCAGACACAGCCGCTCCGGTCACCTCCACGCAGCTAATGAAGACAGCCGCGCGATCAGCTGAGCTGTCACTGAGGTTACCCGCTGTCACTGGATCCAGTGACAGCGGGTAACCTCAGTGACAGCTCAGCTGATCGCACGGCTGTCTTCATTAGCTGCGTGGAGGTGACCGGAGCGGCGGTGTCTTCTGCAGCTCCTGTCACCTCCATGCAGCAGCGCTGGAAGCGACGCTGGACCATCCTGGAGTACGCCGGACATGGAGGGCTTTTTCGGGGCTGATTAAAGTGGTGAACCAGGGTATATGTGTGTGTTTTTATTTCTAGTAAAGGATTTTTTCTGGTGTGTGTGTGTTTATTTACTGTAATCTACAGATTAATCATGGAGGGTGTCTCATAGACGCCTGACATGATTAATCTAGGACTTATTGGCAGCTATGGGCTGCCAATAACTCCTTATTACCCCGATTTGCCAAAGCACCAGGGTAAATCGGGAAGAGCCGGGTACAGCCCCAGAACTGTCGCTGTCATGATGTATTTTACCTTCTCACTGTATTTGCTGTAATACTATGTCAGGATGTGATGTCACTTTCCTTTGGTTGTACTTACTGAACACTTTGAAATGTCTTGGGATGTAAGTAACCATACCTTCCCCCCATCTCCTGTGTCTCTGGGCCCATAATGCAATTATCTCTTGTCCACACAGCCAGGGGAACTTCTCATTGTTTCGTAAGCAGTGGATAACGCCAACTACACAAACCTGTAGACATCTCGGAGCCAACCTTCTAGAATCTTCTAGTGGGCCCAACCATTGCATAGACCCCTACCCTTGAGGGGCGGGCCCACGAGCTCAAACAATTCACTCCTGTTTCTAAATGCAGTTGGGAGTTGAGTTTTTGAAGAGGAAGGGAGCGAGATCTGAATCTGCGGACAGACCTCGCCGTCCAGTGGATTGTGTGGGATTTCTGGGACTCTGAAAAGGACTATTACGTTGTGATCTGGCACTTTGGATTATCGGGAGGTGCCCCCGAATCTGTTTTATTTGGACTTGTCGTGTGCTGTTCCTGTATTCCTGTTAGTAAACCTGTTGGATCATCCTCGGCCTGTTGTCTCTCTTTGCTCTGATGTACACCCCGTCACAAACTGGTGGCAGCGGCGGGATCAGAGCAGAAGAAATGGAGGACAACAGCCAATCGACGTCTGAAACCAGAACCTCAGGATACAGGAACTGGACTGTGGCGAGTCTACAAACAAAGGCCCGTGAATTAGGTGTCGGCTACAAAGGACTCTCTAAGGAGCAACTAATTGAGGCATTGGAACACGCTTGCCTGCAAGATGGCACCGAGGAACAATTTCCACAGCAAGGGGAGCAAAGACGGGAGCCGGAGGTGAATACCCAAAAAAGTCAATGGGTTGTGTGGTACAAGGAAAAGATGGCACTGCTTGGAGATGAGGCCACCATAGAAGATAAGAGGGAGGCCATGCGTGGAGCTGAAGAGAAGGAGCGCAGGATGGAGGAGATGGCATTGCTGGATAAGCAGCTCGCTATGGAAGCCGCGAGAGGTTCCAGACAGACTGTAACCCCAGCACCCATCATGAGGGAACTTCCCAGAGTGTCCCGCAAAGACTTCAAGCAGTTTAATGAGGCTGCTGGTGACATTGAGGGCTTCTTCCAGGACTTTGAGCATCAGTGTCGATTAATGGCAGTCCCAGAAAGGGAGCGCGTCCGGCATCTGGTTGGGCTCTTAGAGGGTGGAGCTGCTGCAGCCTATAGAGCTATGGACCCTCGGTGGAACTGTGAGTATGCGGATATTAAACAGACTATTCTAGAACATTATGCTGTAACGCCAGACACTTACAGGACTCAGTTCCGTACTCTAGCATGTGATGAGGAAGTGTCCTTCAAGATGTATGCCCACAAACTCAAACATCTGTGGCATCGTTGGTTGGAGGCAGAGGAGGCCTTAACCTTGGAGACCGTCCTCCAGGTCCTCCTAAAAGAGCAGTTCTACTTCAAGTGCCCCGCTGAGATCCGGGAATGGGTGCGTGAAAGGAGACCAGCCACTGTGGAGGAAGCTGCAGCTCTAGCTGATGAGGCTCTCACCATCAAGCCTCAGTGGAAAAAACTACTACCTAGTGAGAAAAAAACACCAACCCCCCAACGCTGGTGGCCCCTGGTCCTTCTGGCCCCAATGTTCACCATCACCCTAGACCGTCAACTCATGGGGACCTTCGTGTGACTGTGCCTCGCATTACTCATGCTCCACCTTTGGGAATACGACGCGGAGGAAGAATCCCAGAGCGCAGATGTTATGGATGTGGGCAGCCTGGGCACATGCAATTCCAATGTCCAGGTGTTCGTAGACAGAACAGCTACAGACCGCCTTTGCCTGTTCATTACCTACAGACACCTTCACCAGGAGAAGAGCTGGATTCTGTGCCTGATGACTTGCCAAGTGACTCAGATATCCTGGCTCCCCTACCCGGAGTCTATGGGGTGCGAGCTCCAGCCACCTGTTCTTCTGATCTTCAGGACAAACATCTACAGGAGGTCGTGCTGGATGGCCAAAAAGTTGTTGGCTTCCGTGACACTGGGGCTTTCCTCACCATAGCCGATCCCCGAGTAATTCAACCACAAGCAATTCAAAAGGGACCAGGAATTGCCATTGAACTGGCAGGAGGTACCCAGAGATATATTCCAAGAGCGAGTGTGACCCTGGATTATGGCTTTGGGGCAAAACAATGTGTGGTCGGTGTGATGAGCGGCCTCCCTGCAGACGTTCTTCTAGGAAATGATGTGGGGAATCTTCATTGCCACTTTGTCGGTGCGGTAACCAGAAGTCAAGCCAAGAGAGCAGCCCATGTGGACGTGTACAACCCATCCATGGAACTGAGGCCACCAGAACTGCCATTACAGCCGGTGAGTGATTCTTCTTGTGGGGATAATATGAATGTTACTTGGGATAGAGTTCAGTTTAGACAAGAAGTAGAGACTGACCCCACCCTTGCTAGTTTTAGAACTCGGGCTGAAATAGGGCAGCTAGGGGAAAACGGAGAAAGAATTATCAGAGAAAATGGACTTCTGTATCGGGTTGCCAATGCCGACTCCCTAGATAAGCCCTGGACTTATAGCAAACAGCTGATTGTTCCTCAGAAGTACAGAATTCCCCTATTACACCTGGCTCATGACATTCCTACGGCTGGCCATCAAGGCAAAACCCGCACCGAGAGACGATTGACTCAAACTTTTTATTGGCCGGGGATTTCCCAAGCAGTGGCGCATTTATGCCGAACTTGTGACATATGTCAGCGTAGAGGGCGACCCGGAGATCACCCAAAGGCACCCCTGCAACCGCTCCCTATAATAGAAGAACCCTTTCAAAGAGTAGCTGTTGATATCATTGGACCTCTGGCTAAACCAAGTAAATCTGGAAAGCAGTACATTCTCACTGTTGTGGACTACGCCACCCGATATCCAGAAGCCGTGGCCTTGTCAAGTATCTCTGCAGCCAAGGTGGCCGAGGCCTTGGTTATTATTTTTACCAGAGTAGGATTCCCCAGTGAGATCTTGTCGGACCAAGGCTCCCAGTTTATGTCAGAGTTGGTCCAGTGTCTGTGGCGCACCTGTGGAGTACGAGCGATCCGAACGACCCCGTATCATCCCCAAACAAATGGACTTTGTGAACGATTCAACGGCACTCTGAAGAATATGCTGAGGGCCTTCTTGGACCGAGATTCAGACTGGGAGAAGTACCTACCCCATCTCTTGTTTGCCTATCGGGAAGTTCCCCAGGAGTCCACTGGGTTCTCCCCCTTTGAACTACTCTATGGAAGAAAGGTCCGAGGACCCTTAACCCTGCTCAAGGAATACTGGGAGGGGCAAGTTGAAGATACAGGAACCCCTGTTGTCCCTTATGTCCTAAAGCTGCGAGAAACCTTGGCCCAACTTGCTAGTTTTGCACAGAGTCATTTGCGTATGGCTCAAACCAGACAGAAGACATGGTATGACCGTAACGCACGCTATCGGGAGTTTGTAGAAGGACAACAAGTCTTAATGATTGTTCCCCATCGGCAGAATAAACTGCAGACCACATGGGAGGGTCCCTTCCGGGTTCTCAGAAAACTGAATGATACCAATTACCTTCTTGCTTTAGATGATCAGGGGCTAAGGCAAAAGACTGTCCATGTGAATATGATTAAGGAGTACCATGACCGGAACATTCCAATGATAGCAAGCTGTCGGTTGGCTTCAGAAGATGGTCAAGAGGATGAGGACTCTCTACCTGATCTCGTGGAAGCAGCGAGAGCCCCATCCACTGTGGAACAGGTTCCCCTGGGAGATTACCTGGACTCCTTACAGAAAATCCAGATGCTGGAAGTGCTTCAACAGAGACGGGCTGCTTTCTCATCCCAACCAGGTCGAACCACCGTCACCCAACATCATGTGGGCACTCAGGGCATCCGTCCCATACAACTGGCTCCTTACCGGGTACCTGAATCAGTTCGAAACACCATGCAGCACGAACTGGAGGAGATGTTACAGCTTGGGGTAATCCAGGCCTCCCATAGCCCTTGGGCCTCCCCTGTGGTGTTAGTACCCAAGAAGGATGGGAGTACTCGATTTTGTGTGGACTATCGGCGACTAAACGACCATACCGTCAGCGATCCTTACCCAATGCCTCGTATTGACGAACTTCTAGACCGACTGGCTGGGTCCCGATATGTCACTACCTTGGATCTCAGTAAGGGATACTGGCAGATCCCTCTAACGGATGAAGGGAGAGAACGGTCCGCTTTTATAACCCCCTTTGGTCTGTATGAATTTCTAAGCATGCCTTTTGGAATGAAAAATGCCCCGGCCACCTTCCAGAGAATGGTGGATCAGATCCTCCGGGGATGTGATGACTTTGCTTGTGCCTACTTGGATGATATCGCCGTCTTCAGCCACACATGGGAGGAACATCTGAATCAAGTAGCCATTATTTTGGACCTGATTCTTGCAGCCGGCCTAACTATTCGACCCGATAAATGCCAATTGGGGATGGGGGAAGTCCAGTACCTAGGACATAGAGTGGGAGGAGGGAAGCTCCGACCTGAGCCTGCCAAAATCCAGGCTATTAGAGACTGGCCTGTACCCCAAACTAAGAAACAAGTTATGGCTTTTCTGGGCACTGCCAGTTATTACCGAAAATTTGTTTCTCATTTCAGTACTGTGGCCAAGCCTCTTACCGACCTGACCAAGAAAACAATGCCCCGGCTGGTGATCTGGACTCCAGCCTGTGATGAGGCTTTTAACCGGCTGAAGGATGCTTTGATCTGCGATCCTGTCCTGGCTGCTCCAGACTACAAGAGGAGATTCATTGTGCAAACGGATGCCTCTGCTTATGGACTGGGAGCTGTCCTCAGCCAGGTGAATCTAGCTGGGGACGAGCACCCCATCGCCTATCTCAGCCGGAAACTGCTGGACCGAGAAGTGGCCTATGCAACTGTTGAGAAGGAATGTCTGGCTGTAGTGTGGGCCCTTAAGAAACTACGGCCGTATCTGTATGGACGGGAATTCACTGTGGTTACTGATCACAATCCCCTCACCTGGCTGAACAGAGTCTCTGGGGACAATGGACGCTTACTGCGATGGAGCCTGGCTCTGCAGCCCTATAACTTTACCATACAATATAGAAGGGGCAGCCAACACCAAAATGCAGATGGACTGTCCAGGCAAGAGGAGCCTTGAGTCCTGTCAGCCATGCCTGCGTGTACTTAACCAGCGACCTGTAGAGGTCCCTAGTACGTACACAAGTTGGGAGGGGAAGGAATTGTCATGATGTATTTTACCTTCTCACTGTATTTGCTGTAATACTATGTCAGGATGTGATGTCACTTTCCTTTGGTTGTACTTACTGAACACTTTGAAATGTCTTGGGATGTAAGTAACCATACCTTCCCCCCATCTCCTGTGTCTCTGGGCCCATAATGCAATTATCTCTTGTCCACACAGCCAGGGGAACTTCTCATTGTTTCGTAAGCAGTGGATAACGCCAACTACACAAACCTGTAGACATCTCGGAGCCAACCTTCTAGAATCTTCTAGTGGGCCCAACCATTGCATAGACCCCTACCCTTGAGGGGCGGGCCCACGAGCTCAAACAATTCACTCCTGTTTCTAAATGCAGTTGGGAGTTGAGTTTTTGAAGAGGAAGGGAGCGAGATCTGAATCTGCGGACAGACCTCGCCGTCCAGTGGATTGTGTGGGATTTCTGGGACTCTGAAAAGGACTATTACGTTGTGATCTGGCACTTTGGATTATCGGGAGGTGCCCCCGAATCTGTTTTATTTGGACTTGTCGTGTGCTGTTCCTGTATTCCTGTTAGTAAACCTGTTGGATCATCCTCGGCCTGTTGTCTCTCTTTGCTCTGATGTACACCCCGTCACAGTCGCATCTAATGTATGCGGCAATTCTGGGCGGCTGCTGACTGATATTGTTAGGGTGGGGGGCTCCCCATAACGTGGAGCTCCCCATCCTGAGAATACCAGCCTTCAGCCGTATGGCTTTATCTGGCTGGCATTAAAATTGGGGGGGACCGCACGCCGTTTTTTTTAATTATTTATTTATTTATTTTACTGCACAGTATAGACACGCCCACCGGCTGCTGTGATTGGGTGCAGTGTGACACCTGTCACTCAGCGTGGGGGCGTGTCTCACTGCAACCAATCATAGGCGCCGGTGGGCGGGGAAAGCAGGGAATACGAGATTGTTTAATGGGCGGCCGGCTTTTTCAAAATAGTAAAAGCCGCCGCAGCAGTGTGAATGCCGTGCAGCGCTGCGCCGGAGATCGGGGAACGGTAAGTATGAGAGAGGGGGGGAAACTGACCGACAGACTGTGAGAGAGGGACAGACAGACAGAGAGACCGACAGAGAGACTGACCAACGGACTCAGGGAGATTGACGGACATACACAGAAATAGAAAGAATAGCCGACATCACTAGAAATAAAAACACCAAACGGACACGGACTATAGGTAGATGCATACGTGTTTACTAACGTGTGTGCACATACCCATAGACTTTCATTGTGTCCACGTGTGCGTGCTCCGTGCAGATAACGGACATGCATCCGTGCCAAACGCAAACACATACGGATCACGGACACGCACACACGGACATAATGAAATAACGGACGTGTGACCACAATCATAGATTAACATTGGTGCACGTTTGGCCGTGTCTCCGGTATATACGGAAACGGACCAAACACGCACGTGTATCACGGATGTGTGAAGGGGGCCTTAAGCATAGTGGTAGCATCATGCTGTGGGGATGTTTTTCCCTCTGCAGTGAAAGGGAAGCTGATGGGAAGATAGACTGAGCTAAATATATAGCAAAACCTGTAAGAGGCTACAAAAGACTTGAGACTGGGGCATAGATTAAACTTCCAGTAACACAATACCATTAAACATTCTCCCAGTGCTACAATGGCTTGGCTTAGATCAAAGCATATTCATGTATTTGAATGACCCAGTCAAAGACCAGACCACCTAAATCCAATCAGTATCTATGGCAAGTCTTGAAATTGCAGTTCAGGCCACACATCACACTGCTACTAGGTTAGAACACATAAATTACCTGACAGGTTCCCTTTAAGTGCCACATCACTGGAATGAGCGTGTCTGTTGCTACATTATGCCGCTCTGACATTAAGTAGCAAACGCATGGTGAAAGATTTCCTTAATAGGAATCTGTCACCAGGTTTTTCCCACCTAATTTGAGAGCAGCATAACGTAGGGGCAGAAATCCTGATTCCAGCGATGTGTCACTTACTGAGCTGCTTAGTGTTTGCTTAGTTTGATAAAATCACTGATTAACCAGCAGTAGATTATCATTACAGGACTAGTTGGCGTGCTGCAGGTAGTCCAGCATATTCATGAGAAAAATGACAGCAGACAGCTCAGTAAGTGACACATTGCTGGAATCAGGGTCTCTATCTCTACATTATGCTGCTCTCAGATGGGGGAGTAAAAACCTGGTAACAGATGTGAAGATGTAATTTACCCTCTCACTGTATATGCTGTGATACTATGTCATGATATGTATATTTCCCTGGTTGTATTAGTTGTAATTCATGTATTTTCTTGGGGGAGCTACTGGTCTCAATGTGTCTCTTTAATACAATTGCAGTCTTGGCATCTAATGTGATTATGTAAATAGCCTGTCATCTTCTATCCAGAGTTGTGTATCTAGTCTGTAATTGCATTGGCCAGTGAAGGAATAGTCATTGTTCTGCACAGCAGGGGATCCCTTCATCTACTGTGGCTGGCAGACATATCGGAGCCCTGTGATGGACCAAACCATTGATGATAGGATGTGTGACCCCTACCCCCTGAACATGGTGGGCTGGTCAAGGAGCACAGACAATGCATTTCCCTATTGGTAACTTCAGAGTGAGCTGAAACTAAAGAGAAGAAGGAGCTCCCAGCCTGGGTGGCTGTGGACACGGACGGAGCTAGGCCTGTGTGGCGGCCCGTGGGATTGCGTGGAACTCTTTGGACTACTGTAAGGACGATTGCTTTGTTATCCGGTCCGAGGATTGTCGGGAAGGGCCCCCGAATCTGTTTTACGTGGACTTATCGTGTGCTGTTCCAGTGTTCTTGTGAATAAACCTGTTGGATCGTCCCTCGGCCTCGTCCATCCTTTGCTCTGTTGTACACTCCCGTCACAAACTGGTTGGCAGCGCTGGGATCAGAGCAGAAGGAATGGAGGACGATGGCTCAACATCAGGAACCAGCACTGCAGAGTACAAGACCTGGACTTTGGGGAGCCTGCAATCAAAGGCCCGTGAAGTAGGAGTTCATTTCAAAGGACTCTCCAAGGAGCAGCTGATTGAGGCGCTAGAAGGAGTCTGCTCGCAAAATGACGTGGAGGAAGGATCCTCACAGCAAACGGAAGAAAGACGGCAGCCGGAGGTAAATACCCAAAAAAGTCAGTGGGTTGTGTGGTATGAGGAGGAGATGGCACTGCTGGGAGATGAGGTCACCATTGAATATAAGATGGATGCTATTCGCAGAGCTCAAGAGAGGGCATTGCTGGAGAGGAGATTTACTGTGGAAGCAGCTAGAGGCTCCAGACAAACTGTAACCACAGCACCAACTATGAGGGAATTCTCCAGAGTGGCCCGCAAGGACTTTAAGCCATTTAATGAAGCTGCAGGTGACATTGAGGGCTTCTTTCAGGACTTTGAGCATCAGTGCCGATTAATGGAAGTCCCAGAAAGAGAGCGAGTCAGACACCTGGTGGGCCTCTTGGAGGGTGGAGCTGCCGAAGCCTATAGAGCTATGGACCCTCAGTGGAATTGTGAGTATGGGGAGATAAAACAGACCATTCTGGAACATTATGCTGTGACCCCAGACACTTACAGGACTCAGTTCCGTACATTAGCCTGTGATGGAGAAGTGTCTTTCAAGATGTTTGCCCACAGAGTGAAACAAGTGTGCCATCGCTGGCTGGAGGGAGAGGGAGCCTTATCTTGGGAGACCTTCCTGCAGGTCATCCTAAAAGAACAATTCTTTGCCCAGTGCCCCGCTGAGATCCGGGAATGGGTGCGTGAGAGAAAACCAGCGACAGTGGAGGAAGCTGCTGCTCTAGCTGATGAGGTGCTCACTATCAAGCCTCAGTGGAGGGTTGTGTTGGAGGATGGAGAGACGCCTAACAGCTCCACAACACCGGATGCCCCCAGTTATTCTGTCCCCATTGTTCCCCGTTCCTCTAAGCCACCACATGTTGATACCCGTGTTAATGTGCCTCCAGTTGCTTCTACTGCACTTTCTGGAATACGCCGGGGAGAGGAAGTAACGGAGCGCAGGTGTTATGCTTGTAGGCATCCCGGGCATTTGCAGGCCTCATGCCCAGCCAGCCCATGGAGGAATCATCCTCAAACCCCTACAGCACCTTCAGGTGGGAGCCGGCCTCCAAGTTCCCCTACCCCTTACCCAAGAGGACGCCTTGGATGGAGGGAAACCCAGCTCAGATGCTATCAATGTGGACAGCCAGGGCATCGGCATGTCTCCTTCCCAGCTGTTCAAATGAGGACTGATCCTGCACCCAATCGGATTGTTAATTATTTACAGCCCAGTGCCATGGAGGAAGATGTGGCACCGCTATGTGAGGACTGGCCTAGTGACTCAGCCCCCCATGTTGCACCACCAGGACTTTACGGGGTGCGACCCGCAGTTATGACAACTTCTGCTCATCGAGGTAAGCACTTGCAGGAGGTTTTGCTGGATGGACAGAGACTTGTTGGATTTTGTGACTCGGGTGCTTTCCTCACACTGGCTGATCCCCGAGTGGTTCGGCCTGAGGCAATCCATAGAGGACCTGGGATTGTCATTGAACTGGCTGGTGGACAATGGAGGACTATTCCCACAGCCACTGTGGATCTGAACTTTGGTTTTGGGGTCAGGCGATGTGTGGTTGGGGTGATGGGTGGTCTGCCTGCAGCTGTTCTCCTGGGCAATGATGTGGGAGAGCTACGATGCCAATTCGTGGCTGCATGAAGCCACATGTAAGAAACGCTCTGCCTGTGTGTATTTAACCAGTGACCTGTAGAGGTCCCTAGTACGTACACAAGTTGGGAGGGGGAGGGATTGTGAAGATGTAATTTACCCTCTCACTGTATATGCTTTGATACTATGTCATGATATGTATATTTCCCTGGTTGTATTAGTTGTAATTCATGTATTTTCTTGGGGGAGCTACTGGTCTCAATGTGTCTCTCTAATACAATTGCAGTCTTGGCATCTAATGTGATTATGTAAATAGCCTGTCGTCTTCTATCCAGAGTTGTGTATCTAGTCTGTAATTGCATTGGCCAGTGAAGGAATAGTCATTGTTCTGCACAGCAGGGGATCCCTTCATCTACTGTGGCTGGCAGACATATCGGAGCCCTGTGATGGACCAAACCATTGATGATAAGATGTGTGACCACTACCCCCTGAACATGGTGGGCTGGTCAAGGAGCACAGACAATGCACTTCCCTTTTTGTAACTTCAGAGTGAGCTGAAACTAAAGAGAAGAAGGAGCTCCCAGCCTGGGTGGCTGTGGACACGGACAGAGCTAGGCCTGTGTGGCGGCCCGTGGGATTGTGTGGAACTCTTTGGACTACTGTAAGGACGATTGCTTTGTTATCCGGTCCGAGGATTGTCGGGAAGGGCCCCTGAATCTGTTTTACGTGGACTTATCGTGTGCTGTTCCAGTGTTCTTGTGAATAAACCTGTTGGATCGTCCCTCGGCCTCGTCCATCCTTTGCTCTGTTGTACACTCCCGTCACAACAGATTCCCTTTAAAGTGTGGCATTTTAGGTGTCATTACTAAAAGTTTAGGATTTTCACTTATAGTAGTAGCAGTAAATCCAGCTCACCATTATCGCCGTTCACCTCTTGTTCAGAGCCCGGACAAAGGCCCTACCATGGCTCGATTACAGAATAAGTGGAATAGGATGGTTTGGTTTCTGGAAATAAAGTTGTCACGCACCTATGGGGATATAATCAGGGTATTATGGGGATTAAAGTAGGAGAATTATAGTTACTGAGTTTCCCCACAGCTGTCACAATGTTTCCTGGTCCAGTCATTAAAGTTAATGAATATGCACTGCTTCGCCCACCCACCCTCTGTGACAGTGTCTGTGATTGTTTGCAGTCCTGCTTCCCTCACCCACCTTTTGTGCCGGCATCTGCGATTGATTGCCCTCACACTAGCTGTATGTGTCCCTAAAGTGGAGTGTAATCTAATACAGAAAGCTGAGTGTATGTGTGTGTGTGTATGTATGTATGTGTGTATGGCCGCTAAAGGAATCCGCACCGTCGTATTTACAATCACAAAATTTTGGACACGGACACAGGGGACACTCAGGGAATGTCATAGACTATGTTTCGATGGGAGGAAAATTTAACCCCGCACTTTACAGTTACTCTCCAAAAAACCTGCCTCCATTAAAGTCAATGTAGCTGCGAGCTACAGGTCATTAATTGGAGCTGTGATTGGTTACTATAGGAACAAAATAAATTGTTAACATAAGAAGGTTATGTGTGAGGTAATAAGAAGTTGGTGGGAGACGGACAGAGAGAGACAGAAATAGACAGACATAGGCAAAGAGAGTAAGAGGCAGACAGGGAAATAGACAGACAGAGTCAGACATAGACAGAAAGAAGACAGGGAAAGACTTATTTTCTTGCTTTGGCAATACTGATTTTATTTTGGTCCTGCCAATAAAGTATATTTGATTTGATTTGATTTGAAAGAGACAGAGCGAGAGAGACAGACAGTCAAAGAGACAGACAGAGGCAGACACACACAGATGAGGAAAGAGACAGGCAGACAGAAAAAGAGACAGACAGAGAGACAGACAGGGAAATAGACACAGTATTGTATAAAAGCACGGTCTAATAGAGTGCTAAGGAGGCCACAGTATTAGGTTATTTTTATAGAATTTATTGCTTTCTTTCAGCCACAACGCGTTTCGATATAGATACTGCAGCGGTAAAGGTGAGACCCCAAGAATTGACATTAAGTTGAGAGATGAAATGGTTGGCTTCTGATAGAGATTCCCTCCAAATGAGGAGCAGGTCATCTATAAAGCGCCGGTAGGTCTACTTTTTGGTCTACTGACAGCGGGTCATTTGGTCTACTACCAGTGCTTTATAGATGACCTGCTTTATGATTCTTCCAAAACCACCATTGTTTACAATGGTAACGGAAACTTCCAATGTAACACCCCCAGGTGTAAATGCTGTGAAGTTATTGGAGACAAGATCACTTGTTTTACATCCCTATTTTCCCTATTCAATTTCATTTAAACTGTCAGAGCACCTATGTTATTTACCTGCTTGAGTGCACTTGCGGTCTACAGTACGTAGGTCGTACAGTACAAACAATGCACGCCAGGTTGAATAAACATAGGTCCAATATCAAAAATGGCTTCCAACAGCATAGCCTATCCCGACATTTTCAAATTGCGCATCAGAAGGATCCCAAACAATTGAGATTATTAATTATTGACCATATAGACAACTCCGGATATGATCGGTTCGAGAGACTTATTAAAAGAGAGAGTTACTGGATATTCAGATTGGGTACCTTACACCCTGAGGGTCTTAATCTGACTATTGAGAATGTAGCCAAACATTGAATTGATTTAATTAATTCTAATGCTCGGGTTCTGGAAAAGGGATTCACAGCACCTATCGTGCTGGCATATGCGCCCTTGGTTGAGATTCAAAAGACATTTAATACAATTTTAAAGTAGGGATATCCCTTCCCTAAACTTATAAAACTAAATTCTTGATTCACCTACACTGACATATATTATAAAATAATATTATTACATGGTACTAGCACTTTATTTTTTTAAAAGTCTTACGATTTTATGTATCCGGTTTTAGGAGTGAATATATGATTATATGATTGTATGATCACACATGTATTTTTTAACTACCGTATGTTTTTATGGCAAAGAGTCCTTTGGAAAATTTCTTTTTTAATAATCTTTTATTAGTTTTTATATTATTGTTGAGGGATTGGTTGTGATACATTAAGGATTAACATTTCAATTAATTTGGTGTTGACCAATGGAATCGCACCTGCCCCTTTAAGTAATGCTCTCCACATTCCATTTTATATCCACCTGATGAAGATATTGTGTATATCGAAATGCGTTGTGGCTGATAGAAAGCAATAAATTCTATAAAAATAACCTAATACTGTGGCCTCCTTAGCGCTCTATTAGACCGTGCTTTTTTACAATACTGCTGTTTTTCTCCCTCGTGTGGGATCACGGCCAGAGCTGCTTTGTACAGAGGTCAGACTACCAGTGATGCCCAGCGATCTATCACGTGACCAGCTTTCCAGGAACTCTCTTCCCTGGATGGACATGGAGGGAAAGAGACAGGGAAAAGAGACAGACGGGGAAAAGAGACAGACGGGGAAAAGAGACAGACGGGGAAAAGAGACAGACTGGGAAAAGAGACAGACGAGGAAAAGAGACAGATGGGGAAAAGAGACAGATGGGGAAAAGAGACAGACGGGGAACAGAGACAGACGGGGAAAAGAGACAGACGGGGAAAAGAGACAGACTGGGAAAAGAGACAGACAGGGAAAAGAGACAGACGGGGAAAAGAGACAGATGGGGAAAAGAGACAGATGGGGAAAAGAGACAGACGGGGAAAAGAGACAGACGGGGAAAAGAGACAGACGGGAAAAAGACACAGACGGGAAAAAGAGACAGACGGGGAAAAGAGACAGACGGGGAAAAGAGACAGAAGTGGAAAGAGACAGACGGGGAACAAGATGGACAGACACAGAGAGACAGACAGACAGAAACAGAGATAGAGAGAGACAGACACAGACAGACACAGAGATAGAGACAGACAGACACAGAGATAGAGATAGACAGAGAGACTGATACAGAGACAATCAGAGAGATACACAGACAGAGAGATAGACACAGACAGACAGCTAGATTGACACAGACAGACAGATAGACAGACAAGAATACAGACAGAGACACACATGGATAGAGACAGACACACAGGGAACAATACAGAGACAGACACACAGAGACAGACAGGGAAAGAGATAGACAGAGAGACAGACACAGACAGATAGACAGACAGACAGACAGACAGAAAGAGACAGATAAAGACAGACAGACAGATACAGGGGGAGACAGATAGAGACACACAGACAGAGACAGACACAGACACACAGAGACAGACAGACAGAGACTGGGAGAAAGACAGTTACTATCCCGGGAAATGCCCGGGTATTACAGCTAGTCTAATATATAAAGCTGAGTGTGTGTATGCGTGTATGTATGTATGTCCGTTAAAGGAATCCACACCGTTGCATTTACAATCACAAAATTTTGCACACACCCCATGTGACTCAGGGAACACCATCATAGACTATGTTTTGACGGGGAAATTTAATCCCACACTTTATAGTTACTTTCCAAAAAACCTGCTTCCATTAAAGTCAATGGAGCTGTGAGCTATAGGTTATTAATTGCAGCTGTAAATCGTTGCTATAGGAACAAAATAAATTGTTAGAATAAGAAGCTTATGTGTGAGGTAATAAGATGTCAGTGGGGAGACGGATAGAGAGAAAGAGACAGAAAAAGAGACAGAGAAAGACAAAGTAAGAGGTAGACAGGGAAAGAGACAGAGACAGACAGAGACAAACAGGGAAAGAGACAGGGAAAGAGACAGAGAGAGAGAGAGAGACGGACAGTCAAAGAGACAAAGGCAGACAGACACACAGACAGGGCAAAAGACAGGCAGACAAGGAAAGAGACAGGGAAAGAGACAGAGACAGGCAAAGAGACAAAAACATGAAAAGAGACAGAGACAAAGAAAAAGACAGGGAAAGAAACAGACAGGGAAAGAGACAGAGACATGGAAAGAGACAGACAGGGAAAGAGACAAAAACATGAAAAGAGGCAAAGACAAGGAAAGAGACAGAGACAGACCTGGAATGAGACAGACCTGGAATGAGACAGACCTGGAATGAGACAGACCTGGAATGAGACAGACCTGGAATGAGAAAGACCTGGAACGAGACAGACCTGGAACGAGACAGACCTGGAATGTGACATACCTGGAAAGAGACAGATGAGGAAAGAGACAGACCTGGAACAAGACAGGCAGGGAAGGAGACTGACAGACAGACACAGAGATAGAGAGAGACAGACAGAGATAGAGAGACAGACACACAGAGAGAGAGAGACAAACAGACACAGAGAGAGACAGACAGACAGAGCGAGAGAAAGACACAAAGATAGAGAGACAGACATACACAGAGATAGAGAAAGACAGACAGAGAGACTGTTACAGAGACAGACAGAGATAGACACAGACAGACAGAGAGACAGAGACAGACATGGATAGAGACAAAGACACACGTGGATAGAGACAGAGACACACATGGATAGAGACAGTGTCAGAGAGTGACAGACAGTTACACACAGAGACAGACACACAGAGACAGACAGAGCCAAACAGACAGAGACAGACAGAGACAAGCACACAGAGACTGGGAGAGAGACAGAGAGACAGTTACTATCCCGGGCAATGCCTGGGTACTACAGCTAGTAATAAATAAATAATTGGAAAAAATGGTATAGGGTCACCTGTACTTTGATAACCAGTGCAGATAAAGCAGACAGCTAGAAGCTGCAGCCCCCATCTGTCTGTGTTATCTGGGCAGTGTATAAAAATATGAAGAACCCCATGCATTTTTGTGTTTAATTAATTAAAATATTTAAAAACACATTCTGAAGTTCCCACCAAATCTGATACTCAGCTATGATAAAACGAGCAACTGGGGACTGGTATTCTCAGGCTGGGGAGGCCCATGGTTCTTAGGCCCTCCCCAGCCTAAAAATAGCAGCCTACAGTCATCCCTAAAATGGCGCATCTATTAGATGTGCCAATTCTGGTGCTTTACCCGCTCATCCCAATTATTCTGACGCTTTACCCGCTCATCCCAATTGCCTTGGAGCAGTGGCAATTGTCGTAACATAAGAGGTTAAAGACAGTTGAGCTGAGCTGTCTATGGTAGACCCCCATTACTAACCATGTAAGTAAAAAAAATATATACTCAAAACACAGAGAAAAATCTTTTATTTAAAAAAAACACCCTCTTTCTCCAATTTATTAACTCCAAAACACCTCTGCAGGTCCAATATAATCAACAGACATGACATCCCATGATGATCCTATTTCTGCTACATCTGATGTCGCAGTGCGCTATCAAATTAGAAATCATGATCGAGCACTGCAGCATCAGGAACACACTGACTGAACTGCGCTGTGAGTGGTGACGTCCCTGAGTTCATGTGACATCACAGCTGGGGTTCCCACAGTACCCCAACTATGATCTCAGGTGAATTGACTTGAAATGAACTCATTTGACTTAATGACCTCACCTCATGGGAAGTCATTGAAGTCAATACCGGATTACCAGATTAGGTGATATGCACAGATTGAGTATTTGGTTGCAGACATTTCTACACCAAATCTGCAGCTCCTGGCAAAATAACGCACCAGAACTGCATCAAAACGCATGCAGTGTTCGTGCAGTTTTTTTGCCAGGAGATACAGATTTGGAGCAGAATGTATGCAACTAAATACTTAATGTGTGCAACACGCCTAATCTGGTAAACCGGCATTGAGTTCAATGACTTCACCTGAGGTCACAGCTGGAGTTCCCATGGTACCCCAGCTGTGACCTCAGGTGAAGTAACCTGAGTGACCTCACCTCAGGTGAAGTCATTTAACTCAATGCCGGATTACCGGATTAGGTGATGTGCGCACATTGGGTATTTAGTTGCAGATATTTCTTCACCAAATCTGCAGCTCCTGGCAAAAAAACACTCTGAAACCGCTTCAAAATGCATGTGGTATCAATGCGTTTTTTTTAACAGGAGATACAAATTTTGTTCAGAAATGTCTGTAACCGAATACTGAACATGAGCACATAGCCTAATCCAGTAATCCTGCATTGAGTTGAATAACTTCCCCTTAGGAATTCAATCAGTTCACCTCAGGTGAGTTCACCTGAGGTCACATCTGAGATACTGTTTGAAACAACAGCTGTGACGTCAAGCAAACTCAGTGACATCACCTCTCACAGCTGTGGCTCCATGAGTATGTCACTGACACCACAGTGATCGGTCCCATTTTCTGATGTAATCGTGCACTGAGACCTCATGATAATAAACAAAACCGTAAAGAGAAGGACACTAAGGCGGGCTTTGCACACTACGACATCGCAGGTGCGATGTCGGTGGGGTCAAATTGAAAATGACGTACTTCCGGCATCGCATGCGACATCGTAGTGTGTAAAGGTTTGATGATACGATTAACGAGCGCAAAAGCGTCGTAATCATATCATCGGGGCAGCGTCGGCGTGATCCATAATTACGCTGACGCGACGGTCCGATGTTGTTCCTCGCTCCTGCGGCAGCGCACATCGCTGTGTGTGAAGTCGCAGGAGCGAGGAACATCTCCTACCGGCGTCACCGTGGCTTCCGTAGGATATGCGGAAGGAAGGAGGTGGGCAGGATGTTTACATCCTGCTCATCTCCGCCCCTCCGCTCCTATTGGCCGCCTGCCGTGTGACGTCGCTATGACGCCGCACGACCCGCCCCCTTAGGAAGGAGGCGGGTCATCAGCCAGAGCGACGGTCGGAGGGCAGGTGAGTGCATGTGAAGCTGGCGTAGCGATATTTTTCGCTACGCCAGCTATCACACGATATCGTACCTGCGACGGGGGCGGGGACTATCGCGTACGACATCGCAGCATCGGCTTGTGATGTCGCAACGTGCAAAGCCGCCCTGAGACAGCTCTCTGTAGGCTGTATCGGCACGCCCCACAAAATAGGGATAGAATTTTAAGAAGAGAAGGGCTTAAAGTGCCATTAAACAGTAAATAAAGCCCAAATCATATTTCATGCATATAAAACAAATTTTATTGTAAACAAGAAATACACAGGAGTTATTTAAATAGCATATAAAATGTCAATAAATATTACAGGATCAGAGTGAAAAAAATGAAGAAGGGGAAAATAGGCACAAGAATCCCTTTCAGATGGGTGAGAAAGTAGTACTAGAACAGGGTGTGAGGCAGTGACAGGGGTAATATTTGAAGACCGCTATGTGTCCCCCAGAATGTGTCTGGAAACCCTTTGAGTTTGCTATAGCTATTACTGGGAGTATAGCACAAAGGGTAACAGGGAGACAGATCCCTCCTCCCAGTCCAGGTTTTGTAGCAATCCTCATGTCCGGCATTTTCGTTTAAATCATGCAGAGCACATCAGGGTGTGTCTCAGTTGAGAGCCAGGCTTGGTGAAGCTAACACATGCTGTGTGAGCTGGGCTGGCTCTGTGTGGAGTGAACACAGGCCAAGAGTGTGAACCTAGGAGAACCTTACACAGATCCCTGCGGTTAACGGGGTCCTAAGGTAACAAGACTTTTTATTCAAAGGATTTGTCTATATGCACCGGCTGTGATCCGGAAGAGACTTTGACAGTGGGAAATTGGATCTATTTATGCTGCAACAATAAATAGACTGTTGGTGTGAACACGCTGCTGCCTCACTGCCTCACGTTTTTGCCCAAGCAACGCTGCTACCTCACAAGGGGTATAGTTGAGTTCACCTTATTGACATTGCATATGCTATTTAAATGACCCCTGTGTATTTTTTGTTTACAATAAAATTTGTTTTATATGCATGAAATATGATTTGGGCTTATTTACTATGTTTAATGGCACTTTAAGTCCTTCTCTTCTTAAAATTCTATCTCTGAGACCTCATGCTCTAGCAAATCCACGATTGTCATGGGATGTCGTGTCCATGGCTTACGTCCGACCTGCAGGAGTATTTGGGGGTTAATAAATTGCAGAAAAAGGGTGTTTTTTGTTTTGGTTTGGAGTTTTTTTAATAAAGGATTTTTCTCTGTGTTTTGTGTTTATTTGTTTTGAATTACGGGTTAAGAAAAGGGGGGCTTTCATAGACCCCTCTCCATTACTAGCCTCAGGCTTGATGATAGCTGTGATTTCTTTGACAATTCACAGTTGTCATGAACCTCTTATATTATCCCAATTGCCACCGCACCAGGGCAGTCAGGATGAGTCCTGTAAAGCGCCAGAATTTGGACATTTAATAGATGCACCAATTTTGGGGCAGCTGTAGGCTGTTATTTTTAGATTGAGGAGGGCCCAATAATTATGGACCTCCCCAGCCTGAGAACACAAGTCCCCAGATGTCCACTTTATTTTGGTTGGGTATCAAAACTGGGAAGGACCTCACAATCGTTTTTTATTTTTTTTTTTTAAATAATTAGAAAAAAAACCATATTGGGTTCCTCATATTTTGATACATAGCCAAGATACCACAGACAACTGGGGGCTTTTTTAAGTCAACCAATATTTTACCAAAAAAACCAACACACTGAATGGCTCCACTCAATCAGTAACAAAACCTATAGAGAACTATGAATGGACGAGCCAGATGAATAAAATTGTAAACTTTATTGAAAAATTATTTTTTAAAAAACACACATATAAAAGACAAAGAATGAGGTCACAGTCAGATACCATCAGGTGATCACAGAAAATAGATCAATATATGTACGGCAGTAAATGTCTAAAAACCTATATCTCAGAATAGATTAATGGTGTGAAAAAATAATAATAAACCAAAGTGAGAATGAACACCATTAAAAATGGAAAATCCACAAAAACACCAAGAAAGAGGCCCTACGAAGTAGATACCTCATAGGGCTACCCTATTAAAGATAAACACCTTACCTGCAGCTTAAAAAGATGCAAAAGGGAGAAAAGCAATAGGGTTTAAAAGGCCAAGAGACAATGCCCTTTGTAGCCACTAGATGGTGTTAAAGCAACGAGGATATAGGAAGGCTGGAAGGAGAATAGAGTCCTTATCGCAGGAAACTACAAATAGTGGCAGAGGAAAAAATAGGCAGAAACTGCTCCATAAAAACTAATATTTCCAAAGCCAATCCTGCAATGAAATAAGTCTAAATAGAAATCAAGGGCCAATGCCCACTATATCCATAGGAAAACATTTTTTTTTTTTTTTTTAAATAATTAGAAAAAAAAACATATTGGGTTCCTCATATTTTGATACATAGCCAAGATACCACAGACACCTGGGGGCTTTTTTATTTGCTCTGGGTATCAAAGTATGGAGGATCCTACCCCATTTTTTCCAATTATTTATTTATTTTTACACTCCACTTCAGGGACCCAGACAGCTAGTATGAGGGCAATCAATCACAGACACAGGCACAGAGGGTGAGTGGGGGAAACAGGACTGCAACCAATCACAGACACTGTCACAGAGGGTGGGTGGGGAAGCAGTCCATATTCATGAACTTTAATGACTGGACCAGGAAGTATTGTGACAGCTGAGGGGAAACTCAGTGAGCATGATTCTTCTGCTTTAATAACCGCACATTATTTATTTATTTTTTTCATTAAGAGTAATGGATATCACAAATACCATGCTATTTGTGCAAGTAATGAATAGTGACAAATACTGTATATTCGCTCATCACTAATAATAACACATCCACATTACACCATGAGAGAAGTTTTATTGAATAGGAAAAACGCTTTTCCTAAATTCTGCTAACACTGAGGTACATCTTATGATATGGTACGTCTTATAGATAAAAAAAATACTGTACTTTTGTACAAAAAAAAAATATATTTTTTTATCATATTCTGACCCCCATAACCTTTTTTTGTATCTTTCTGTAGATGGAACTGTTTGAGGGCTTTTGTTTTGCAAGACAACCTGTAGTTTTTTGCACACTTATTAGTACTTTTTTTAGTACTTTCCGATCATAGTTTATTATTTGGTTTTAGTAGGCATTAACATAAAACATTAAAATTGGAATTGATGTAAAATTGTAGTTTTTACAGCATTCACTGAGTTTATTAATTGATATGTTAGGCTGTGTGCATGTTGCGTTTTTTCTCGCACTTTTTCACACATCTCGTGCAGTTGAGTGAAGATTGGCACAAAACCTGGAGGGAATCCTGATGTCAGCAAAGTCAATGATAATCATGAAGTGTTATGCACATGTTGCTTATTTGTGATTTACAGATTTGGTGCAGAGAATTATCTACAGCATGTCAATTCTTTCAGTGTTTTTTGCAGCATTTTTTCAACCATTGATTTCAATAAAATTAGTCAAAAATGAAATAAAAATACGAGTATAAATATAATTTGGATTTGTTGCATTTTGGTTGCGTTTTTGCTCCATAAGTGGTAACTAAAGCAAAGCTTGATAGATTACATAGACAGATAGTGGATAGACATACAGTCATAGTCGAAAGTGTTGGTATTCTTGAAACTATTCCAGAAATTGAAGTATTTCTCCCAGAAATTATTGAAATTTATGTTTTGTAATACACATTCATTTAATTTGTGTATTGAAACAACAGAAAATACAACAGACAGAAAAGGCAAACTGAACATAAATTCACACAAATACCCAAAAGGGGGCTGGACAAAATTGTTGGTACATTCACCTTAATATTTGGTTGCACACCTTTTGAAATAAATATCTGAAATCAATTGATTCATATAAATATCACAAACGTCTTACATATCTCAACTGGAATTTTGGACCACTCTTCTTTTCCAAACTGCTCCAGGTCTCTCATATTTGAATGGTTCATTCTCCCAACGGTATTAAAGAAAACTCCACAGGTATTCAATAGGATTTAGATGTAGACTCATTGCTGGGCACTTCAAAACTCTCCAGAACTTTGTTTCTCTCAATTTCTGGGTGCTTGATGAATTATGTTTGTTGTCATTGCCCTGCTTTAAAACTCATTGACACTCAAAATCCTTTGATAATCTTCAGATTTCATGATACCTTTCTCACAGCCAAGGCCCCCAGTGCCAGAGGCAAGAAAACAGCCCTAAAACTTCATTGAACCTCAACCATATTTGACTGCAGGTACTGTGTTCTTTTCTTTGTAGGCCTCATTCTGTTTTCAGTAAACAGTACAGTGAAGTGCTTAGCCAAAAAGCTCTACCTTGGTCTCATCTGTCTACAAGATGCTTTGCCAGAAGGATTTTGGCTAACTCACATACATTTTGGCAAACTGAAGTCTAGCTTTTTATGTCACTGTGTCAGCAGTGGGGTCCTCCTGTGTCTACTGCAATAGAGTTTCATTTAATTCAAATGTCAACGGATACAGTTGAAACAAGAATTTTACATACTCTATCTAAAAAGACACATCTGCATGTTTTTCTCACTATCTGACATGAAATTAGAATAAACCTTTCTAGTTTTAGGTCATGTAGGAACCAAAATTATTTATATTGGCCAAATGCCAGAACAATGAGAGAGAGAATGATTTAATACATTTTTATTACTTTCGGCAAAGTCAAAAGTTTACATACACTAAGAGTACTTTGCCTTTAAACAATATGGGACAGCCCATATGATGATGTCATGTCTTTCGAAGCTTCTGATACATTTATTGGCAACATCTGAGTTAATTAGAGACACACCTATGGATGTTTTTTAATGCACATCTGAAACACACTGCTTCTTTGTGTAACATCATGGGAAAGTCAAAAGAAATCAGCCAAGAGCCAGTCTGGGATTAATGCCTTAAAACATTCTCTCTCTCATTATTGTGGCATTTGGCAAATATAAATAATTTTGCTTCCTAATTGACCTAAAACAGGAAAGATTTATTCTGATTTCATGTCAGATAGTGATAAAAACATGCAGATGTGTCTATTTAGATTGTGTATGTAAACATCTGGCTTCAACTGTAGTTTGCACTGACACTGGAGCACCCTGAGCCTGCAGGACAGCTTGCATTTCTTTGGAACTTGATTGAGGCTGTTTACACTATCCAAACTATCCTGTGATGAAACCTTTCATCAATTTTTCTCTGCTGTCCACATCCAAGGAGATTAATTACAGTACCATGGATTGTAAACGTCTTGATTATGTTGCGCACTATTGACAAAGGAACATCAAGATCTCTAGAAATGGACTTGTAACTTTGAGATTGGTGACATTTTTCAACAATTCTGGTTCTCAAGTCCTCAGACAGTTCTCTTCTACTCTTTCTGTTCTTCCTGCTTAGTGTGGCATACTCAGACAAACAATGCAAAGATTGAGTGAATTTAATTTATCTAATTTCAAATGTGAGTTTCATATTGGTCACACCTGTTTCTTGCCACAGGTGAGTTTGAACAAGCATCACATGCTTGAAACAAAATTGTTAACCAACAATTTTGGAAAGGTGGCAACAAATTTGTCCAACCCATTTTTAGGGTTAAGTGTGAAATTATGCCCACTTTGCCTTTTTTTCTTTTTTGTGTTGTTCCAAAACACACAAAGGAAATAAACATCTGTATAACAAAACAGGTGTAATTGCAATAATTTTCTGGGAGAAATACTTTATTTTATGGAACAATTTCATGGGTGCCAATAGTTTCAGCCATGACTGTAGATAGATAAATTTGTATAATGGCACAACATCTATAACATTTTATAAAATTGGATTGCATATGGTGCTTATTGTACAGCTTTCTAAGATTTGTTAGATAGCAAATTAATTATTGAAAGAAACGACATGTGATCGCCAGTTTTTTATAGCCAGCAGAGGTAAAGCAGACAGCTGTAAGCTGATAAAATAACTCTGGGAATGTCCCAGCCTAAAAATACCAGCCCACCCTAGAGGAGGAGCATCACACGATGCTCCAATTCTGACAATTTGCTTCCGCCCCTCGATGCTTTGACAATCGGGCTAATAGTTTTTCTGGTTGATGTCAGCTGTGTAGTGTCCAAAAACAAAGGTGGCAGCAAGCTCTGGTGTTAGTAATGGAGAGGTTTCTAACACACACCACCATTAATAATCCAGTAATAAAAAGAAATCAAACACAACAAAATATTTTATTGCATTTATCACTCCCAACATTTCCCTTGATCACCAAATTTTGTAGTTAAAAAAAATTGCAGGAGGTCCAACTAGTTCCCCAAATCCGACGAAGTCCACTAATGGAAATCTGTAAACAAAAAAAGAGTAAAAAACCAAGACACTTTCCCTTATTCACCAATTCATTAAATAAAAAAATCCCCAGCACCTCCGATGTAGTGCATGGAATACGACTTCCAGAGTATCTGGAGCTTTGTTTTGAAGCTCCATAAACTTTTGCAACTGCCACTGTGTGTTCACGCTGCGCTCTGCATGCCTCGGCAATTCTGATTAGCAGTGATGTGAGTTAAATTACTGACGTCATCGATAATCAGAATCGTCAGATCTCACAGAGCACAGTATGACCCCACAGTGACTTTTAGAAAAGTCTATGGAGCATCAGAACATGGCTCCATAGGCTTTGAATGTCGGATTTCAAAGATTACATTGAAGCTGCTAGGGATTTTTTTATTTAATAAATTGGTGATTGAGGAAAGGTGTCTTGCTTTCTTCCTCTTTTTTTTTGTGGACTACATCAGATATCGTGGAATACATTGGATTGGCTGGACTACATCAGACCTGCATGGGATTTTTTTTTTATAGATTGGTGAATGAATGAATTAAAATGTAGGGGAGTATTAATTTCAATATACAATTTTTTTCTTTGTGTTTTTTTTCATTACTGGGTTAGTAATTGGGGTGTGTTATAGAAACCTCTCTTTTACTAATACCAGGGCTTCATGTCAGCTTTGTTTTTGGACACTACACAATTGACATCAACTCCAAAAACTATTACATTGATTGCCAAAGCACTAGGGCAATCGGGCAAAGTGCCATAATGGGAGCATTTTGTGATACTCCACTGCTGCTGTGGCTTTGGACTGGTATTTTTAGGCCTGGAGGGGCGCAAAAACCATGGACCTACCCAGCCTGATAATTTCAGGCTGCAGTTGTCTGCTTTACCTTTGCTGGTTACCAAAAATGGTGGGGACATCTTTGATGGTTTTTTTTTTAAATGTATTTATTTATTAGGTTCCTCATCATAGAAAGCTGTACAGTAAGCTAAACATGCAATGCACTAAAGGGTGCAATTTTATAAAATGTCAGGGAATTGTGCAATGATATATCTGCCAGATATCTATTTGTCTATGTTTATCTACAGTACTCTTGGCTCTCTAAGCTTCAAGTTGCTTTTAGTGCTGTCCAAAAATTATAGAAAAACGCAAGTTAAAAAACGCATAGGAGATGCATCAAAAACTCACATTTTGTCCACGGTATTTTTTATGCCAAGAGATGTAGAAATAGTGCAGAAGTTTCTTCATCCAGATACTCAACATATGCATATACCCTTATTGTTATTCTTTGGTCAGGCCAATTATGTTGGTACCCAATGTATTACTTTTTATATTTTAAACTTTTTCACAACAACATTCACTTTTTTAAAAAAATCCCTTTTTTTGTACATCATATTGTAGATGAACAATCTTGATCAGTAAAGGATTGCCAAATTAAAATTATACGATCCTCAGCCTGTTGGGTGCAGGATTGGAAATCTGAACAATTAACCGAAAAGTCGTCAATGTTTGGTTTTGTTCGGTAAATGTTTGGTTTGGGTAAACCATCTTCTCTTGGTCCCATCACATGTCATGTAATGAGATGGCTAAGAAGTAACTGTACAGGGAAGTAACTGTAAAAAAAAGGAAGCAAATTGAAGCAGGACATACTTACCGAGTCTCCCCGCGGCTGCAACGCTTCTTCCGGGGCTGCTCATTATCCCTCATACATATTTACTGTTTTCCCCACCCACCGGCGTCTCTGATTGGCTGCAGTCAGACCCTGCATCCAGACAGCGTCTGTGACTGGTTGGAATCACAGATGCTGTCTGTGTTCTTATATTAGTTTAAAATAAATAAATAAAATGTCATAGTGTGAGTCCACCCATCTGTTGACACCTAGCACACATAAAGCCCACAGCTACAGGCTTCAGCCCCCAGCTGTGCGCTTATCTTGGCTGTGTATCGAAGTATGTTGAACCACCTGCGGGTTTTTTTTTAATTATTTAAATATATATATTTTTTTAAAATTGGTGTGTGGCTCCCCCCCCATTTTGATAGCCAGCCAATATAAAGTCCAACAGCTGGCGGCTAGTATTCTCAGGCTGGGGAGACCCATGCTTGTTGGGCCCCCCAGTTTAAATATAGCAGCCTGCCAGGATTGCCGCATCTATTAGATGTGACAGCAAAGTGCATTCTAAGTCATAGATGACTTTGCACTTTGCGCTTTAAACGCGCAAGAGAACCAGCATACTTTTTTAAAAAATATTTTGATATTAATTTTTGTGCAAATAAACTTTATTTTTTTTATCTTGGTGCCTATCCTATACACTTTTTTCATGGTTTACCTGTGGTCACAGGTGGAGGGCATATAGACTTATTTCCTGTAGCAATAGAAGTAAGTGCTGGCGATGTTTGCTTTGTTTTTGCTGGATTGCTCTTTCTTCAATATTTTCCAATGTAAATATGCCAGAGATTGACCAGTAGACGAGAAAAATGCTCATTTGTTTGTTGTTTGGATTGTCTATGGTGGCGTAAAAATCATGGTTATTAGTAGAACTGCTGGCAATGACATGATGAGTATGGGAGACAAAGTGATCATATTACCTATCTTTCTGTTCCCATCAGAAGTTTGTTGGCCTGTGTAAACTTAGCAGTAAATAATTAACTGAAATGTAGTCAATTGGCGCTTGTTAATGGGCTGAAAGCTGTCTAAATAGACTATTAAAAGTCTTTGTTGTCCACTTCAGGTAAAACATAAACAACAGAAAGAAACAATGTGACCAATAATAGTCATTTCTTTACTAATTAGTTGTTTCACAGAAAGGCAAATTCAAGGTGCCTAACTAGGCCAACATGGTCAGAGCTACTCATCCATACACACCTTTTGCTCACTACTGGTGAACTAGTGCTGGGCGAATAGTAGCTATTCGTATTTGGATTATTCCTGACGAATCCCAAGGTATAATTCCGGTATTCATCATGAATAACGAACCTAATGCAAGTCACTGGTGAACACAAGTATTTTTCATGAAGATTTCCCAGAAAAATGTTCGAGTTCCCCCATTGACTTACATCAGATTTTTTTTATTCATGATGATTGGAAGAGTACTTTGGGATTCATTACGAATAATCCGAACCCGAATAGTTACTATTCACCTATCATTAGTCGCCACCTATTTCCATTTCAAGCAGTCAGCAGCTAAAGTTTATTTTAGTCATTGGACTTTTTTAATTTTATTCTATGTTCCTTGCAAATCATTGTTACCTTGTTTCCCTTTTTCCAACAAGTCTTCCATTCCCCACATTACGTCTTCTCATGTTTGCCATTTCCAGATCAAATCAAGGGTAAAGTCCTATGTTTTGGGTCTCAGAAAACGACCATGGATGATATTTGGAATTTGCTTGAGTACAGTCCTCTCCAGCATTTCTATAACTATAGTGATTTCCACCATCATGTACTGGAAAAGTGTGAAACGATCAAAAATCCATCCTAGAGGCAGGGTCAAAAAAATTACAAGGGGACCACCAAAGCAGGCTTTTAATTAACTGAACCAGTTTTTATGTGCCTCCAAGATGCCAAATGACCTCAACTAAACTTGGTCTGCATTCATGTATGTTAGTGATATTTCATTACAGCATTTTCTTGTCTGTAAAAGAGTACAAGAAAACAAAAGGTAGTGTTGTATAACATACTAAATGCCTCGCCAGCATGTGTTAGCTGTCGTGTTACATCCAGGAATTATTTTGAGCTTCTTACTTTATGAAGATAATAATTATTTTAGAATTAGATGATTCTTGTCCTTTACTTTAAATGAGTGTCATGATCATAAATGGTCCAGAATGCAGAAAGATAAGCACATAACTATAAAAAGGAAGTTTACTGTGCGGTCAAGTGGCAGACATACAGAAAGGGCAGTATGTATGTCATATGTTATCTTTGTACTCTTTTACAGACTCTTCTTCACAAGGGGCCTGTGGCTGCCTTTTTGATGCAAAGTAAAGATAACCCCATGAAAGCCTTAGGGGTGCTAGCTGGTGTTATGGCAGTTATGGTGGTCATTACACTGTTAATATCTACAGCCATGTACTGGCGCAACAAAAAGTCTAATAAAATTATGCCCATGAGAAGGGTTATTAGAAGACGAAGACCAGACCATCCTCCCAGGACAATTAGGACTGAATGGTTGAAGTTTAAGAATTCCACTGGTTCTGCTGAGAAGTTCACCGTGCAAGATGTGGAAGCAGATCTTGAAAATGAGAATGGAAATAACAACAGTCAGTTTACTAATTTTCCACCAAATGCTCCCTCTCCTCCTCCACCCCCTCGTCTAGTACCAAAAGCCAGTAGGACAGAATGGAGACTGCCTACTGTGTCTGGGTCCCTCACACCCAGGATAATTGATCAGCAAATGAAAGAGAGAATTCCAAGTGTAAGCACTGCCCTCGTGTCTGAACTGAAACTGATGCTGGAGAAGAAAAATGCTGGCAGCTCAAAATGTTTTTATTAGTTTATCCCACTGTAGCCCAGAAATCCAATATTATGTTACACTATGGATCTATGTGCAGTATGTAATGTCTAATAGCCATGCCATAATCTGACATGACATGTAAAGTTGTATAAAATGCAAATATTGGGGGATATACATGCGTGTATAATATTTTATGCACAATATTATAAATGTATCCATATTTACCATGTTATGTATAACCTGCCATGGTGTCATATTGAGATATCCATTTAGTAGCTAGAACTTTCAAAAATGTAAACTTTAAAATGAATCTGTCAGCAAGATTTGACCCCCCCCCCCTTAAGCTCTTCATATCCACATGTAGCTCTATTCAAGACACAAGTCCAGAAAAACCTTTACATGGCCATTCCATTTCTCCATTACTGAGAAATCAATATTTGAATTCATAAGCAAATGAGGCTGACTAGGTATTTGTAGATCTGAATCCTCAGTCACTCCGGCTCTACTACCCGTCCAGCACCACCTCCTCTTTCTTCACTGACAACCTCTATAATGTGTGACTTTAAACAAAAGAGTCATCAGTCAAGCAGGAGGAGGTAGCCTTGGGCAGAGAATAGAGCTGGAGTGACAGAGGCTTCATATATACTAATCTGTCTTCAGCGTTACATAGTTACTTAGGTTGAAAAAAGACCTAAGTCCATCTAGTTTAAACTTCCTCCACCAGTTCTACATCTTGTCACTAAGTCATTTATAACCAACAATGTTGTGTGTACTGAGGAAATCATCCAGCCCTTTTTTAAAAGCTGTTAGGCTATGTGCCCACGTGTGTGTGCTCTGCACCGCAGCGTTTTGTCACTGCATGTGCGCTTCAGAACACAGCTGAAAAGCTGCGTTCTGAAAGTTTGCTGACCGCTGAATTTGTGCGCTCTGGATGCTGCCTCTCTCTATAGACAGAATGGAGACAGCATGCAGAACTCACTAAAGAAGTGACATGTTGTTTTTTAGAACGCAGTGTTTCGGCAGCAGCTGAAGTGCTGCGTTCTAATACGCAACATGGGCACTTACCCCCTCATAGAACTCCAACAGGTTGGTTAGACATGACTTATCTTTCATGAATCCATGCTGTTTGTCATTATATTATTTTCTGCAATATATTTTTGCATGTCATCCCTTAAAATGCCCTCAAAAACTTTGCACACTACTCATGTCAGGCTTACTAGATGGTAGTTGCCTGGATCTACCCTTTTACCTTTCTTAAATATCGGTACCACATCAGCAATCCTCCAATCCAATCCTGAGGCACCAACCCTGTTACAAGCGAGTCTAAAAAGATGAGATACAGCGGTCTGTCGATTACAGAGCACAGTTCCTTCAATATTCATGGATGAATGCCATCTGGCCCTGGGGATTTGTCAATATTTAAATTACTCAGACACAGGCGTACTTCTTCTTGTGTTAAATTAATTATATCGGGTCGTGAACTTTGATTTTTCACTTGTTGAATGATCCCTGGTACAGTCAGTTCCTTGGTGAACACAGATGAGAAATGCCTATTTAATATCTCAGTCTTTTGTTTGTCCTCTATAACTAATTTATTATTATATTTTAAGGGGCCGATATTATCCTTTGTTTTCTTTTTTTGCATTAATGAATTTATAAAAGATTTTGGGATTTACTTTAATGTCATTGGCGATTTTTGTTTCAGTAGCTAATTTTG
Organism: Anomaloglossus baeobatrachus; assembly: GCF_048569485.1. Classification (NCBI taxonomy): domain Eukaryota; kingdom Metazoa; phylum Chordata; class Amphibia; order Anura; family Aromobatidae; genus Anomaloglossus; species Anomaloglossus baeobatrachus. The sequence continues at coordinate 169,666,325 of NC_134357.1, read as the reverse complement.
CTTGCTTGATTTCTTTTTACATTGCCTCTTTTGCATATCCATTCAAATGCTGATTTCTAAGTAAAAAATAAGAAGATTGGCCATGTAAATGAATAGCTGGAATTGGCTTTGAAAGAGCTACATTTGCATATAATAGTTTATGACAGATTTCAGATTTTCTTTAAGGCTCTGTGTGCATGACCATTTTATGAGGTTATGCATGAGCTATATATTCCTGTGTCAATGAACGGATCTATGATCCCTTTGGAAAGAACTTTCTTGGTCCCACTTGGCTCTAAATATGAAACTCATGCATTAACCTAGGCTACTACTATGTCTTTTAGCCCTAAAGAGCCTATATGACATATGGTCATTGTATTTAATTTTATTTTGGCAGGCTTTTCATTGCTATATTGTCTTAGTTATTATATTTTTGGCAAAACACCTTCCACGTAGAAAGACTATTTTGCTGATGTGTTTATTACTTCAAGATGCTTTTGCCAGAGAGAAAAATGAAAGGTTCCATACTTTATTGTAAATTATGGGTTCTGTAAAATATGTTCAGAAATATAAATGAAGACATTAAAGACACATTTATTGTAACAGAATGTAAATAATGGAACATATGGTTATACATTGCAAATATTCAATAAGAGCAAAATATAGCTTTATAATCTAACAATACTAAATGTGTTTTCACTCATTTAAACCGTCTTCAAAAAATTGATGAAGTTTGTATTTTACTGGATGCAAAACTTCTATCAAGAAAAACTATTGCATATAAAGTGATGTGACTTTAATTTTGCGGGTACCTAAAATGTATTAAACTAACAGAAATAAAAATGTAAATAACATTTGTAAGCCCAGTGTAAAATAACTTTTTCCAACCGCTTAAAGGCAATCTGTCACCATGTTTTACAATCTGAAGACAGCATGAGGTAGAGGTTTAGACACTGATTTTAGGTATGTGTCACTTATTAATCTGTGTCTGATGTTGTTTCAATAAAATGAGTGTTTTATCAGCAGGAGTTTGGACTAGATGCCCACATGAATCCTAGTCCAACCATACCTTCTGCACTGATTTGCTGCTCACTTTCAATATACATTATTCACAGGGGTGGTAGGTGGGGTTAACATCTGAGCTCTGCTGTAATGCTACATCTCATCTAAAAACTCTGAATGTGTCATAACTGCTGCACTCAGTAAACTAAGTAATACATCATTGGAATCAGGGTCTCTTTGGAACATTATCCTGCTCTCAGATATGGTAGCAAACACACAGTAACAGATTCCCTTTAAATTACATGTTCTGGTATTGGTGTACATACAGTTGAACCGAGCAGCTGCTAAACTCTAGATGGAAATAGATTGGTGAAATAAAATCTAATTTTTGAAAAGTTTATGCTTATTGTGAATACTTAATGGGTGTACTAGAAATATGTAATTTTTAAATTAAATTCACAAACATACAGTTACATTTGCAGGGGCACTTATGGCTCCCATCATCACCGTTTCCAACTGCCAGTAACATTTCCTAAGTACGTAGTCACAGAATGAAGTGATAACATGGCCATTTGTCATATTTTCACTGTTAATAATCACATGTTTACATGCTTCCCATCAGTGTTTTTGACAGGTTAAACAGAGGAATAATGCAAATCATTACTAAGTGTCTTTTTTTTAAGTGTCTATTATATCACTATATTTCCCTCTCACCCCAAAAAATAAAATCTCATACACACACTCCAGGAAGAATCTGTATGGCATCTGTTTGAAATTGACATCCATATTCTACGTGAACTCTGCGCCATATGTTCTGCAAACATGACAAATCTGTGTGTTACTTGTCAATTTTTTTTCTGCTAATGGTAATTCCCTTGTAGACATCCCCTAATAGCTAATTGTTTATCTTTTAAAATGACTTTTTAATTTACGTATATGTTGAGTGGAGTCAATAAAAATGTTGAATATCATTTCATGACTTGTACTGTGCATGAACTACAACTTGTGTTTTAATGCAGAACTCGATGCTCAATTCTAGGACCCTCTTGCTGGTTTGTTGTCTGTGCTGAGCTCATTCTGGTGATTTGTATTCTATGTAGTCTTTCCACTAGTCATTGTGCATCTTGTGACTGTTCCAACATTATCATGATAGAGAGTATTGATTTTGGGCCATATTTATATTGATTTTTGCCCTTTTTAAACATGTCGAGAATATGACATAACTTTCTAAGAGACAATCAAGACAATCAAGACAATCAAGTCAATCAAGACAAGAAATGGAGAAAAGTCTCTTTGACATTTATTCTGTGCACTGATACTCCCTAGGACTTGCCCTACAGCACAGTGCTCATTCCAGCGAATTAATGCCCACACCCTAAGAATAAGGTGGATCCCAGAAGTCTGACCCCAACTCATAACTAAATGAGGCCCATCCTAGCCTTTACATGTTAAATTAATGTTAAAGCTACTTTAAGTATTTCTTTACAGTAGACATTGATGCAGTTCTCCGGATATAGTTGATTTTAGAAGATGTTGTATTCTTTCTATACATCTACAAATATCTGCAAACTATAGGTGTCCTATTTTGTATGCTTTTTACTTGTATTTTTTTTAGGAAAAATATTTCCTGTAGGAAAAGAAACATATTTGCAAACGTTCAGCTTCATGTACAGATAGATCAATACGATCTGCAGCAGATTAAAGTACATTTAAAATAGACTAGATTTTCTAAAACCCAATCCACACCTTCTTGGAAAATAACTCTATGGAAATTAGAATGAACTGCAAATTTGAAAAATGCAAATTTCTGTGAATTTAAGGCACAAATTATTTTCTATGTGTGATCATGGCCGAACAGTCAACATGAGACTGCACTTTCTGAATGTCAAATATTATTATAATGTATTGCGGAACAATATGAGACAGGATTTAGGAGTTTGGGGCAATGAGATTATAATTTGGGGTTAGTAACAGTAGCTGTTATTACAAAATACAAAATAAAATGTAGCTTTTTACACTTCCTAATTGTTCTTCGAAATTTCAAGTAGATTTGTCACCTTCATTTTACAAATATACACTTCTCATTTACTAGCTGTGACTTTAGCTGTATTTTTCCATTGGTAACCATACCAAATGCTTACCAGAATTACATTAAAGCATAGCCTACATTTTTACTGCTAAATCTGTCTATTTTTTCCATGTAGATGAATGCAAATTTTAATTCAGTAGCATAACTGGTATGGATGTGCTGTGAATTGTCTTCCTTATGTATTATTTTCACCAATATAACTTAATAAACTGTCTGAAAACATTTCAAATATGTCTCCTTGTAATTTTTTTCCCATCAACTACATAGTAGTGTCTGCCAAACTGAGAAGCAGACTTCAAAGAGTACCAGGCTACCCTCGATCTGAGGCTGCACTTGTTATTTCATAGAAAAAGTGTGGATCTCCAGATTCATGATGTTTCTAAAGATTATCTAGTAACAAAAGCACTCATAAGGGTCTTTAATGTGCTTAAAAAGGGCCCAACATTTCAGCAAAACCTGGGTCCAAACTAACACGTACGATGCCTTAATCTTCCATGGGTGTACTTACAGAGAAAGTGAAATGTCTCAATCTTTGCATTAACTTAGTGCAGCCACATTTGCTACTATTACTGAAATGCATCTGCTGAAATTATGTTGTCATTTGGTAATAGTTTAGCAAAGTAAGTAGCAGTGCTCAGTTAGTGCAAACAGCGAGAGCTCTCAAAATCTTGCTGATTCACTGCAAGAATGGTGGCACAGAGTTTTGGTATCTAGCTTTGCACGCCGAAATGGTACAACATGGACATTCTGGTCTAAATTTTGCTAGAAAGTTGGAACCTATCGGGGGACAATAGTGGTTTTATTACTAGATGATATTTAAAAATCACCAATCTGGGGTTTTCATTGTTTTAGTAAATAAAACGACTTGTCACAGCCTTTAAATTCCAGGAAAGCAAGCTAGTGGACAATAGAAGCAGCAGTGCTTGCCGGTAAGTGAAGGAAAAGATAACTTATAATGCTTTTCAAAATGCTAACAAAGAGGCATGGATCCAGTGTTACAGCGCATAAATAATGGAACAATCCCTGGATGAAGACATCATATTTAAGACCAAGCTTTTACTTTAGTTTTGGATGAAATGACAGGTACGCTTTAATCCTCAGGTAATATACACTTTAAATTGTAACTAAACTTTTAAGGAAGTTTTTGATGCATAGTTGCCCTTGTCAAGTATTGTTGATCAGTGTTAGTCTGGGTTCAGAAGACCTCCACCGATTGCTCAAATCAAAAGGCAGAAGCTCTCAGCATATGTTCTAACTTCATGCTATTTGAAACTTTCTTTTGAGCTTGTACACTGTTCTGCATGTGTTGGACCAAAAGCTGAGTACGTATGTTCCTTAGTTCCAGCAGCTTTTGGTGGTCTTAGGATGAGGATGCTCACCAGTCAACACTACTTTAAATTAGCTACAATATATGGAAAAATGTTTAAAAGTTTAGTTTTAGGGATGATCGAATACCTCAACAATTAGGCTTTGCGAATATCCGACGAATAAGTCACCGCTATGTGAATATTCGATGCACAATGTAAGTCTATGGGAAGACCGAATAGTTCTGAATAGTTGTTTTTCGAGCTTCCCATAGACTTACATTGCGCATCGAATATTCGCGAATAGTCGAATAGTGGCGAACTATTCCGCAAATATTCGTGAAGCCGAATATTTGAGGTATTCGATCATCCCTATTTAGTTTATATTTATCCTAATACACTAAATGAGTTTTAAAACACTAGTGGAAAAAATAACATTTCTTAGGTAATGAAAACCAGTATTACTGTACACACATCAAAAGTCAAGATCTCAAAATCTACAGTATATCATAAAACTGAATACAGCGCTCATATTTTTGTAGATATTTTATTAAATCTTTTCATGGGACAATACTGAAGATATGACTATGATAAAATCTAAAGTAGTCAGTGTACAGCTTGTATAACAGTGTATATTGGTGTGCCCTCTAAATAGCTCAACACTCTTTTTGCCATTAGTGTCTAAACCTCTGGCAATAAAAGTCAGTACACCGCTAAGTGAAAATGTCCAAACTGTGTCCAATTAGACATTTTCCCTCCCTGGTGACTTATTAGTGTTACAAGGTCTTAGATGTGAATGGGGAGCAGCTGTGTTAAATTTGGTGTTATCGTTCACACACACTTTCACATACTATTCACTGGAAGTTTAACATGGCACATTAAACAGAAGGTGGAGCAGCGCAAGATCTCTATTAACCAGCTTCTTGATTGAGGATGGAAAAGGATCCCAGTGGCTCCTGTGAAGCTCTAGAGAACTCCATACCAAAGAAAAAAAGCAAATTAAGTTAGTACTTGAAACTAATGGTGGCCAAAAAAATTGACACTTTGGGCACAATTTGGCCATTTTCAATGGGTCTACTCACTTTTGTTGCCAGTGGTTTACACAATAATGGCTGTACAGTTAGGTCCAGAAATATTTGGACAGTGACACAATTTTCGCGAGTTGGGCTGTGCATGCCACCACATTGGATTTGAAATGAAACCTCTACAACAGAATTCAAGTGCAGATTGTAACGTTTAATTTGAAGGTTTGAACAAAAATATCTGATAGAAATTGTAGGAATTGTACACATTTCTTTATAAAGACTCCACATTTTAAGAGGTCAAAAGTAATTGGACAAATAAACCAAACCCAAACAAAATATTTTTATTTTCAATATTTTGTTGCGAATCCTTTGGAGGCAATCACTGTCTTAAGTCTGAAACCCATGGACATCACCAAACGCTGGGTTTCCTCCTTCTTAATGCTTTGCCAGGCCTTTACAGCCGCAGCCTTCAGGTCTTGCTTGTTTGTGGGTCTTTCCGTCTTAAGTCTGGATTTGAGCAAGTGAAATGCATGCTCAATTGGGTTAAGATCTGGTGATTGACTTGGCCATTGCAGAATGTTCCACTTTTTTGCACTCATGAACTCCTGGGTAGCTTTGGCTGTATGCTTGGGGTCATTGTCCATCTGTACTATGAAGCGCCGTCCGATCAACTTTGCGACATTTGGCTGAATCTGGGCTGAAAGTATATCCCGGTACACTTCAGAATTCATCCAACTACTCTTGTCTGCTGTTATGTCATCAATAAACACAAGTGACCCAGTGCCATTGAAAGCCATGCATGCCCATGCCATCACGTTGCCTCCACCATGTTTTACAGAGGATGTGGTGTGCCTTGGATCATGTGCCGTTCCCTTTCTTCTCCAAACTTTTTTCTTCCCATCATTCTGGTACAGGTTGATCTTTGTCTCATCTGTCCATAGAATACTTTTCCAGAACTGAGCTGGCTTCATGAGGTGTTTTTCAGCAAATTTAACTCTGGCCTGTCTATTTTTCGAATTGATGAATGGTTTGCATCTAGATGTGAACCCTTTGTATTTACTTTCATGGAGTCTTCTCTTTACTGTTGACTTAGAGACAGATACACCTACTTCACTGAGAGTGTTCTGGACTTCAGTTGATGTTGTGAACGGGTTCTTCTTCACCAAAGAAAGTATGCAGCGATCATCCACCACTGTTGTCATCCGTGGACGCCCAGGCCTTTTTGAGTTCCCAAGCTCACCAGTCAATTCCTTTTTTCTCAGAATGTACCCGACTGTTGATTTTGCTACTCCAAGCATGTCTGCTATCTCTCTGATTGATTTTTTCTTTCTTTTCAGCCTCAGGATGTTCTGCTTCACCTCAATTGAGAGTTCCTTAGACCGCATGTTGTCTGGTCACAGCAACAGCTTCCAAATGCAAAACCACACACCTGTAATCCAACCCAGACCTTTTAACTACTTCATTGATTACAGGTTAACAAGGGAGACGCCTTCAGAGTTAATTGCAGCCCTTAAAGTCCCTTGTCCAATTACTTTTGGTCCCTTGAAAAAGAGGAGGCTATGCATTACAGAGCTATGATTCCTAAACCCTTTCTCCGATTTGGATGTGAAAACTCTCATATTGCAGCTGGGAGTGTGCACTTTCAGCCCATATTATATATATAATTGTATTTCTGAACATGTTTTTGTAAACAGCTAAAATAACAAAACTTGTGTCACTGTCCAAATATTTCTGGCCCTGACTGTATGTTAAGTTATTTACAGGGCATACAAAGTTTACACTGTTATACAAGCTTGACACTGAGTACTTTATATTGTATCAAAGGGTCATATCTTCAGTGTCGTCCCATGAAAAGACACTGTATAATAAAATATTTACAAAAATATGATATATGATATGAGGTGTATGCTCACTTTTGAGATGTACTATATATATGTTTTCTTTACTCCATTTATAGCACTTTACTTGTGACATCCCATTTTGCATAGCTTTTGCTTAAATTAAAAATGATATATTATACATCCAGAATGCACAGCTGTGTTAAATATATTCAGATTTTTTTTCTTTTTGTCTCACAGGGGTTTCTCTTATACCTGTTATGGTCTGTGTATATCTGTTTACTAGATTAAGCTTGATGAACTCTGCCACCTGCAATCTGATCTCCAGATCTAATTCTCAAATTTCAAGCTTGTTTGATTATATTTGCGCATTTCCTGGATATTATTATTATTATTATTATTATTATTAATAAAATGGTGTAACCTAATGCTTACCAACACTGCGCCTTATCTGCCATGTTGCTGTCTCTTCATTCAGATCTACCAGGACATTCCTTGCAGTATCTATGACACTTTCAAATGTGTTTTATTCTTTATCTTTCACCTTGGCTCAAAATATTACTAAAAAATTGACACAAGATGACTTGCTTCAAAAATAAAAGCTTTTACTTTAGTCTGGTGTTGTGACAATAACATACTTTGCTTTTTCCTGCTGAGGTAAACTATTATAGTGTGCATGTGTTGGCTTTACTTTTAGGTCATCAGTGCTCTTTGCCTTTCCCAGTAACGACCCATTACAGTACTGTGCCCTGTGTTCAGCAAGGCAGGGCAAAATATTCCGGCGCAGGAGCGCAATAGAGAGACACTATGTGGATGACATAGGATGCGTCATCCATGTGAAGATGGGAAGGCAGATGGCAAATGTAGGACGAGAGGAAGTACCGGATGAAGACCAGAGACTCCCTTTGCATAGACCACGCCATTTGTGTGTAAAATAAAAGATCTAATTTCTTTATCTTTATTTGTGCTATGCAGTTGGGTTTGGGGACATACATAAAGCGTAATAGAATTTTTTAAAAGTGGACTTAAAGGTGGTGGCCGTACTTTATATTGAGAAAATTTAGTGATAGGTTCCCTCTAAAGAGTAATTGCTTTATCATTGAATTTTATTTCTGACATGTTCATTTAACCTTTTCTTATTCAATGTTTCTGAACTGCTCAACTTCATAAAATCATTATAATTAGACTTTCGTGAAGATCAAGCTCTATTTTAAGGCTTTTATAATAGGTAATACTAATTACTACAATTCCTAATATACTGATGATGGGGTATACATCTGCAATCATAGTCCTCTCCATCTGTCCGCCTTTTGTTGCAATAGGTTAACAAGAATTAAAGAACAGACATAAGGCATTATGATAACAAAAAAACGAGTTTATTTCTATTCTGTTACCATGGTTACATATAAGTTTGCATAGCCGCTGTAGACTGCATCAGAGTTTCTTTTACTATGCTGCAATTACGAATATTTTACCTCTGACTTAACTAGTTTTGTAGAAGCAGTACTCCTCTTGCATTATTGATTGCCCTCTTCTTTAATCAGCTTTATAGAATACGCTACCCTCTACCCTTGTAGGAATGGTGACTTCTTTGACCAACCTATTAGAATCAGTAGTCCACTTGCATTATTGATTGTCTTCTTTAATCAGCTTTACAGAATGTTGTCAGGAACAGATGGGAGTATACATGAACATCCCACCACTATGTAACGAACCAGCCACAGACGTCCCTACGCCCATTAGTTGACTTGTCAATTTGTAACAGACGTGCAACTCGCAGCCTCACCCTGACGTCTCTAATACATCAGAGCCACGCAATATGATCTTGTCACCTTCACCAACACACAACGTTCCTTATCCCCAAGGGGTACATAAGGTCAATACTGAGACCTACTGTCCCCGCAGGCTCAGGGAGGTATGTGGAGGAAGACCGAGCAGGTCGCATAACCTCTGACTCAGCACCTCACAAGATCATAACCCCAACAGGCCAACAGATCCTTTTCACTAGCCCCAGTGAAACAGTAGTTCAGTAGTCTGCCACCAGTTCTTGATTAGGTATGGGCCTGGTCCGATAGCAGGACTATATCAGGCCAGAAACCAACCCAAGTATAGTGCAATATTAAACTGAGCTTATAGACATGGGATTCGAGTAAAAAAGACCAGACCAAGATTAAATTATACATTTAATTGCCATAACGGGAAACTAGATAATACACTATGTACAAGATGAGATTTACAGATATTATGTCAGAAATAGAGTTGAGCAATGTTCGATGTTCGAGGTTTGCCAATTTCATGTTCGAGTGATTTTGCGGGGTGTTCGAGAGGCTCGACGAACTCGAGCTTTTTACTAAAAGCTCGAGAGTTCAAGATACGTTCGAGCATTAAAAAGCCAAGCTAGTTACTAGCTGACCTTTCACTGTAATAGTGTAAGCCACTGTGTGAATCATGCAATTATCAAAATTCAGCGTATAGTGTGCGGGGGGGACGGGGTTTAGATGAGTGCTGCTGCTGAGCTGAGTGCTGAGATAATGCAGATCGCCATTTTTTTTTTCCCAGACACGCACTGCACAGTGGATTTTTGCCAGACAAGCAAGGGCTTGTGTCATAGGCTGTGCATGTCACATGTCTTTGCTCTATAAGACACGGCTATTTTCCCCGTCGCCGCTATTATCTGTCTGCTGCGTGTGGGTGACAGTCACTGCTCCCGCTGCTACTGCTGCTGTGTGCGCTATAGAGATACAGTGCCATCTACACAGCACTTTAGGGATTAGGAACTACTGGTTACTTAAGCCCTTTTCAGGGCTGATTTAAAGGCGTTCATAGCCATAGCTGCTAGGCAGATCCGTGCAAACACTGTGCTGGGCTTTGCTGTCCTGCTACCTACAACACCCGTGCATTCTACCCACCTGCCCATTTTTTCCCACGCTATTTTATTTCCCCAAAGTGCTGACACTTTTTGTGGCATCCTAAAAGTGTCTGGAATGCTAACTTAGTGTTCGTTTGCTGTCCACTGACCCATAGCAACCGGGCATTCTACCCACCTGCCCATTTTTGCTACGCTATTTTATTTGCCCAAAAAGCTGACACTTTTTGTGCCATCCTAAAAGTGTCTGGAATACTAATTTAGTGTTCCTTTGCTGTCCACTGACCCACAGCACCCCTGCATTCTACCCACCTCCCCATTTTTGCCACGCTATTTTATTTGCCCAAAGAGCTGACACTTTTTGTGCCATCCTAAAAGTATCTGGAAACTAACTAAGTGTTCCTTTGCTGTCCAAATACCCACAGCACCCGGGCACTGTACCCACCTGCCCATTTTTGCCACGCTATTTTATTTGCCCAAAGAGCTGACACTTTTTGTGGCATCCTAAAAGTGTCTGGAATACTAAGCTAGTGTTCCTTTGCTGTCCACTGACCCACAGCACCTGTGCATGCTACACACCTGTCCATTTTTGCTACGCAATTCTAATTGCAAACTGTGCTGACACCGTTAGGGGCATACTAAAATTGACCGGGATACTCAGTGTTGGTTCGTCAGCTGTCATACTCAGTGTTGGTTCTTCAGCTGTCAAGAAAGTTAGACCCCCTCTGCAATATACACCACCTCTCCATTTTTTCTACCACATTTTAAGTGTCCAATCTTGTTGCTAACAAAATGAGTGGCAAAAGGACAGATGCTGGTGAAAAGGGGAACAGGCGTGTTGGAAAAGGAAAAAAAGTTTGTGTCAGTGGGGTAGGTGGGATACCTACATTAACATCTGCTGAAGAAAGGCCATCTTCCAGCAAAAGTAAGATGTCTACTACTTTCCGTGGCCAATCTGATGTGCTCCCTTTTTTACGGAACCGAACAACTCTATGAAAGGTAGATGATGCACCAAAAATGAACATGCTTGAATGGATCGCAAGTGCTCCAACAAGTGGCCTCTCCTCCACCTCAACTTCAACATCCAAAAAACAACAGTCCTCTTAGTTGTCACCCCAATCGCACTTGCTTTCTCCCAGCTCTCAAGTCTCCACCCGCCATGCAGAGTATGGTGTAACAGAGACAGCTGAGTCTGCAGAGCTGTTCAGTCACACTATACCCTGGGAATCAGATGTCTGCTCACAAGCTACAGTGAGTACACACCAGGAAATGATCTGCAGTGATGGCCAGAAGCTTTGTGAGTCTCATTCAGGCCCTCAGGCCCTGATAACCAAGTTTCTGAGCATAATGTACACCCTCATTCCCAAACTGTAACACCTCTTGGTGGAGACAATAAGGAACATAGTGATGACGATGAGACGCAGACACCTGATTGGGATGACAACTTAACTATTCAGTCAGGGCAGGAAGAGGTTAGGTCTGAGGGCGTGGGGAGTGCAAACACAACGCTTGATGATGAAGTTCTAGATCCCACTTACTGTCAACCCACATTCACGCACTCGAGGAGGTCAGCAGAGGTGGTGGAGGAGGATGCGACTGACAACGAAGTTACCTTGCGCCTTCCTGGACAGAGTCGGAGTACTGGAAGCACGTTAACAACTGCATCCTCTGCCACAACTCTGCCTCTGAGCACAAGTCGGGGTGGCTCTGCAGGTCGCATGGGCTCTAAGCCTTGTCTAGCATGGTCCTTTTTTGACCTCGCAAAGGATCTCCCAAATCATGTGATATGTAAGATTTGTCACCAATCTATAAGTAGAGGCCAAAAGCTCACTAGTTTGACAACTTCTTCCATGAATCGTCACATGAATAACAAGCATTACTCCCAGTGGGAAGCTCACTTTGCTTCAATGCAGCCTAGCGGAGCGGGCCAACCACCATCTGCCCCTTCAAGTGCATCCGTGTGCTCTTCTTCTTCTATGACTGTGGGGACAGCTGTCACACATGTTTTTCCATGCAGACCTTCCACCTCTTTAACCGCAACAGGCAGTTTGCTTGGCAGGTCGTCAGTTGTTTTGGAAGGGGAAACAAGTGCTGGTATAGAGCTCTCTCAGACATCAAGAGCACCAACTTTGGATGAAGACAACATCATGTCTCCGCCTGCACTTTCCTCACAGACCTGCAGTTTTCCAGATACACCCTATTCAACACCATCTCCACACAGCAGCCAGATCTCGGTCCCTCAGATGTGGACAAATAAAAGGCCATTTCCTCCGAGCCATGACAAAGCTAAGAGGTTGACTTTCACCCTCTGTAAGCTCTTGGCTACCAAAATGCTGCCTTTCCACCTGGTGGACACAGAAGATTTTTGAGACCTTATGTCAGTCGCAGTGCCCCAGTACCAGATGCCCAGTCACCACTACTTCTCCAAGAAAGGTGTGCCTGCACTACACCAGCATGTCGCACACAACATCACCGCTTCCTTGAGAAACTCTGTGTGTGACAGGGTGCATTTCACCACCGATACTTGGACCAGTAAGCATGGACAGGGGCATTACATGTCGCTGACTTGGCACTGGGTAACTATGGTGAGAGATGGAGAAGGGTCTGCTGAACAAGTCTTGCCGTTCCCACGACTTGTGTGTCAATCCTCTTTATGTAGAAGTTCCTCCACTGCTTCTGCCTCCTCAACCTCATCTGGGTCCTCCACCTCCACCCTAAGCCTGCCTGGTCAGGCCACCCACGTTGTAACTGCGCACAAGGATTCCCGTACATCTCCTTACGATGCTGGCAGCAGAGCTCAATGGCATCAGGCGGTCTTTACCTTGAAATCTCTGGGAAATAAGAGTCACACAGCTGCTGAGTTGTGGTCAGCTCTGCGGTCTCAGTTTCGTAAATGTAAATCATGCTGCTGGAGTGGTCTCAGATCAAGGACCTATGCACCTTTCTGCACAGTTTCGACATGGCGACGAATATGTTTAGCGCTGACAATGCCATTATCAGCATGACAATTCCAGTCATTTACATGCTGGCGCACACGCTAAACACTATTCGGAGTCAGGGGGTGGGACAAGAGGAAGGGGAGGAAGTACAGGAGGATTCATATGCGCAAGGGATACCAACATCTACAAGGTTCAGACGTTCAGCATCACCAAGGCGGCAGGCATGGGACGGTGGGGGAGAGGGATTAACAAGGGCGCATGGTAGCAGCCAAAATGTTGAGGAAGGTGCAGGAGACCAGGAAGAAATGGAGGACGAACTCTCGATGGCCATGGAAGACTCAGCAGATGAGGGAGACCTTGGTCAAATTTCGGTTGAACGAGGTTTGGGGGAGATGTTAGAGGAAGAAAGCACTGTTATCACCTCGCCGCCACAAACACAGCGAGGACTTGGTCCGCATGGATGCGCAAGACACATGAGTGCCTTCTTGCTGCACTACCTACAACATGACTCCCGGATTATCCGAATTAGAAGTGATGATGACTACAGGGTTGCCACACTATTAGATCCCCGGTACAAGTCCAAATTTGGCAAAATAATTCCAGCCATAGAAAGGGACGCACATATGCAGGACTATCAGCAGAAGCTGTTACTCCATCTTAGCTTGGCTTTTGAACCAAACACCAGTGGTGCACAGAGTGAGTCTCCCAGTTGTAACTTGGCAAGCATGGGACTGTCTCGTCATTATCAGTCAAACCGTACCTGCAACACCGTATCTGGTGCTGGTAACAGCAATTTTATGGAATCGTTTCATAATTTTTTTAGACCATCCAATGCAAGGCTACAAGAGACAAGAAGTCTGACACATAGTCAACGGCTGGAGAGGATGATACAGGAGTATCTCTAAATGAACATCGATGCCATGACTTTGCAACTGGAGCCTTGCTCATTTTGGACTTCAAATCTTGAAAAATGGCCTGAGCTCGCCACTTACGCCTTGGAGATCTTGTCGTGTCCTGCAGTCAGCATTGTCTCTGAATGTGTCTTCAGTGCTGCTGGGTGTGTGCTGACAGATAAGCGCACGCGTCTGTCCAGTAACAAGGTGATCCAAGAGGTAGAGGAGGAAGCAGGTTTAAATTACTGCGCCAAACCACAGAAAATCCAGATGCTGTTAGTAAATCCCTTTTTCTTTATTTTTTTCACAGGTCTACGCGTTTCGAGGACATATCCGTCCTCGTCCTCAGGACAATGTACAGAGAAAAACCATGACGCTATAATAATAAATAATAATAATAATAATCTGCAGCACTTACATTATATATTTATTACATATACATATAAACATAAAGGAGCCACATAAAGAGGTGTTAAGGCAACAACTCAAATTAACAATAAACCAAGGCAGAAGAGTCTTTAAATTTGACCGGCGTCCCAACACGTGTTTCGCTGGATGTGCTTCCGGTCCCCACGTGCTATCCCGGCTCTCTGATTGCTTTCCCTGGTAAGTGGTTCCTTTTCCCCTTAGGCCACAATTGAAACCAAGTTGTTTTGTTAGGCTATACCTGTTTTCTTGGGGGTCTTTTCATCCGCTTAGTGACTGGCCAACTTGGGAAAGTTTATCAGATTTGGAGACTTGTTCTCCATTACTTTATTCCGGGACACGTGGGGTATCTCCCCTCAGCACTCATTCTCCTTGGTCCTTCTTATGTATATGTTTTGCTATATATATTTTTTGATATATCCTATACTATTATAAATAAAATGTTTTATACATTTATAACTGTGAAGTGTATAGGTGTCTTTTTTACTGGGCAAATTTAAAGACTCTTCTGCCTTGGTTTATTATTACATATACATGTAGTACTGGTGTTTTTATTACTTTTGTATTGTTGTTTACATTTTTGTATGACCTTTATTTATTGCACTTGACACTTTTTCGCCCATAATATTTCAGTATCAGCCATGAAATTCCAAAAAAATTAATCTACCTTAATTTGTGTTAATCTGTTGAGTGATAGATCACCTGGTATTGATTGTGTCCCCTTGAGGTGTTTTTTCCTGTGTTTTTAATAGTGTTTTTATCTAGATGAAAAAACTCAATAAAATATGTGTATTTAAAATTGTTATACAAAAAACATTTACCTGACTAGGGCTATGCCAGGGTCTTGTTGAAAATTGATGAATGAAGTGTATGTGTATTCTGTTGGACGAATAGTTGATTAATCCCTCTCATAATGTGCCTACATCGTGTTCACGCCTTTCGCCTCCCATGTTCATGATCCAAGGTGACCTGGTATGTTACAGGGTTGATCTGCTGGTGCACGAGGTATGGGACTTCCCAGGCAGCCTAAAGCTTGTCCTATGGTATGGGGACCAGTACTTACACTTTTTGACTCACCTGGTAGGTTCTCTTACAAGCATTATATTCATACCAACGCATCTGGTTAGCCTGGACCTGAGCCATATTGTTGTGCACCAGCTGCATCAACGCCTGCATTTTATCCCTGAAGCGGACAACATACTTGATGACAACACTCCAGGGGTGGCTAAGTCCCCTTCCCAAGCCTCTTCACCAGTGACGGGGGCTCTGCACACGTCGCCCATACAAGAGCTCAAACGGTGGCCACCACCATGCTTGAGATTTACTCCCAAGTGTTTTTCCCCAGGATATGCTCACTGACCAGGGGACCCAATTCATGTGGCAGTGGATGGAGTCCCTGTGCAAGCAAATCCAGGTGCAACATCTGGTGATTAGCCCATATCATCCACATACTGATGGCCTGTGTGAGCGGTTCAATGGCACCCTAAAGCAGATGCTTAAGATGTTGGTCAACTCCCATGGGCGTGACAGGGAGCAGTATCTCCCACAACTGTAATCTGCCTATCGGGAGGGTCCACAGGCCTCAACGGGATTCTTACATATGGATCAGTTACCTTGTTTCTTATGATTAGGAATGGTGATAGCTTAGCACAGGGGAGGCGCTGTGGAGCCACTGGTTTCCTTGGGACTTTTCCACACATTACACGACATGATCCCTCAGAGAAAAGACAACCTCAAAATGTCTGCTCTCATTTTTATGTACCTTTATACCTCCCATGTACCTATGACCTATGAC
This sequence comes from Anomaloglossus baeobatrachus, assembly GCF_048569485.1. NCBI lineage: Eukaryota > Metazoa > Chordata > Amphibia > Anura > Aromobatidae > Anomaloglossus > Anomaloglossus baeobatrachus. The sequence continues at coordinate 169,650,169 of NC_134357.1, read as the reverse complement.
AGGGTTGGACATGGCCTGTGCCTTCAGTTTCCAGAAAGTTATGAATTGGCAGTTTTCCCCATATCTCCAACTGTGAGTCTCTTACTTGGACAATATGACCATCATATTTCTAGTCTTGCCCATAGTTATGAAACATGATAGGTCTGTTGGCTGCCCTTCGCGTTATTAATTTTGGGCTAATACGCACATCCCACTATTACTAAAGAAATGACATGTGACGTGCGTCTCACCGTCATGAAGCTGGAAACATGCTTGCCATATCTGTGGCAGCTTCGCACTCCTCAATATAGTAACTTTTTCCCTGATGTCTGACTGACTGCAAAGTACTTTGAAGCTGTCCTGAATCTTGCAGTTGTCTGCCCACTTCCCTATCTGAATTAGAGATTCTTCCTTAGTTTTAATTGGCTTTTGTCACCTGCCATTTGGTCACTCTTTCTTGCTGCAGGGCTTCTGAAGTGTAAATATGTTTAAATATGAAAAGTGGCAATTGACTGGCATGTATGCCTCACAATATTCCTTACAAATATTTTCCTATCTAGCTTGCCTACCCTTTTTGGACTGGTGACTCTCTGTACTTTGACCAACCTTTTAGAATCTGTTGCCCTCGTCTTTGATTCACATTGTAGAATGTAATTTGCCTTATACCTTGACACATCTTATAGGGTCAGAGTTGAAGAGATGCACCTGACATTGTAGTCAAAATACTTTAAGGTTTGTCAACATGAAGTTTTTCCTGAAATGATTTCTGAAGTGGTGTTTTAAGCTTTTTTTTAACTTGGCATTTTAGGCCTTTTGACTTTAGAGTAAAATTTTTAACAGATTCCATAAGGAATTCACGCCAAAAAAGAGACATGTGACTTTTTTTTTTGTAGCAAAGTTTTTAAAACCATGGTAGGAAAAAAAACTTGTGCTATGAACAGCAAAGTGTACTTTTTATTGAAGTCAAAAGGAAGAAAATTCAAACAGTATTTTAAGTGATTTTGATGTTTTAAAAAACCCTCAGTGTGAACCTGTCATACAGTGTTCAGCTTTGCATTCGCTGGGTGTCATGGTAGCGTCGGACCCAATTCACACCACAGAGTCTGACATACAACCTTCGGTCTCTTAGTTGCTTAGCCTGACTCAGACATTGGCTGTATTAGCTTCCCTGTTCTCCAGTTCAGCAGGAGTTAATTCCTGCTGGTTTTTGAACTGCTGCTAGAGGCCCAGGCTGCTAATAACCATTCATAGCCGTCTTCACTCTTTATAAGGTACTGTAACCGGTTGTCTGTCACCGAATATAGTTCAGTGTTGCTGCAGCGAATACCAGTCTCATTGTAGTGATCCTGAGCCTGGTAAAATGTTGTGTGCTTTCCTGTGTGGTGAGGAAATATTCCTGTTGTTAGTTTACTTCCTCCCTGTGTTTTATTTCCTCCTGGGCACATATTGCCTCTCCCCTCTGTCTGATTGCAGTGTGCTTGTGTTTTGTTTTTTTTCCCTGTGTGTGGTATTTGTGGGGTTTGCTTTTCTGGTCCCGGCCCTCTCCTGGGGTAGGGGAGAGGGGGTGTTAGTTCAGGTTTGAGACAGGAGCAAGGGTCACGCTCGGTGTCCAGACCTGGCTACCATCAAGCCTACCTCTGGGATAAGGGACAGCGCAGGGTCCCTTTACTGAGGGACAGTTTAGAGGTCTCTGCTCTATTACCCCTACATTCCTGTGAGAGAACCTAGCTCTATAATATGGATTTTATGTTATTGGTGTAGAGTTTTGTTTTGATGCAGATCTTTTAGTAGCTTTCCTTGCTGTGTCCGTCCATCATATGTAGATGTCAGTCTACTTTAAGATTTGCTGGAGGCTGTAATTTGGACACATTACCATATGGTTGCTAGTATTGTACTTTACTACAGAGGTGTAACTTTGTAATAAACAGGATAAAAAAAAACATACACGGAGTATGAAAAGCATGCAGTTTCAATCCTGTAAATCCAGATTTTCAAAATACCGCATCTCCCATCCATTACAGTTTTGTTATAGATTCGCTGCTGATTAAAGTAACTGAGAAAACACATCATGTCATTCCAGTGCTTATTTGTGTTGTATTAGAGGTGAACAGGTTAGGTCCAGAAGTATTTGGACAGAGGCAGATCCTTATTAAATGTAACCTCTACACCATTACAATGAATGTAGACCATATTGTAGCTTTTGTCACTAAAAGACTTTTTGCTATCTGATAGAATTGCTTAGTTTTTTAACCTCTATACTCAACTATTCAATGTCAACTGTTTTATCACAACTACTCAGAAAGGGTCCTGCAGTGATGAAATCATGACCATCATTTACGTTACTACTCCAGGAATATCTTGCATGTGCCATACATGCCAGCGTGACTGCCATAGCAGTGTGAAAAGGGTTTTTTTTTTATTTTATTTTATACCATTTCTTGCCTTCAGCATATTTTTTTAAATGCTGGAAAACATCTGTCTTTTTCTATTTGTAGGGCTTATAAAAGCCTTTTTAAATTAACATCAATGTGAAAACATAATTTTAAATATTCACATTTTTTTGAGTTTGGGTCAAAATCTACACTTTACATTTCAGTATGTAAAAAGAAATTCCATTTTTTTAGCCTTGAGAAAAGTTTTTGTTTAAACTTAAACTTGGCCAGAAGTAACAGATTTTGTAATTCACAGAAAAATCCATAGCCTTTTTGACTTCTCCCATTGAACTTGAGGATGAATCTTTATTCATTTGCTTGTATGTAAAAACGTTGCCTTCATGCACTGTGTCACTCTGGTGGGTGTGGTCCCAGTGCGCCATGGGGCAGGGCATACCTTAAAAGGGCTTGACTAAGCAACTACATCATATTAAATAGAGCCTCTGATGTGAGGTTAGGTTTCTGCTGGAAAGTAGCCACTAAGTATCCCTATAGGGAGTTCTCCGTACTGCGGAAGCTAACTTCTGGGGTCAGGAATGCAAATACAAATTCAGGTATCTGACTGGGCGGCAGTAACTGGCTGGACGGCAGGTACTGGTAGGATGGCTGGTAGAGACTGACCAGCAGATACTGGTAGGATGGCTGGAAGAGAATGAATGTCTGCTACTGGCACGACAGCTTGTACCGACTGGATGACAGATAATGGATGACTGGTACAGGCTGGAACACAGGAGTGAGAACACAGGACAGGTGTTGGTTCTAGAGCAAGTGTTAGAAACCAATACGCAGGTACTGATTACTGGAACACAGGTTCATATACACAGAACTAGAACAGGATTAATGGAACCTGACAACTAGCCACTAGCAGACAAACTGAATATGCACATTGCTATGGCACCTCCAAATAGTGGAGGGTGCCTTAAGCACCTGGTGTCCTCCAGCTATTGGCTGGGGACACTCACAGAGTGTGTGCACTGCCTTAGCATGCTCCAAAGACACTTGAATGGCATGTGCGGGACCTGAAAGCAGACAGACACAGTAGAGATCTGAGCAGAAGCATGGGCAGCCATGGTGGTGAAAGTGTCAGTGTCCCTGCCGAGTGGAGTACAGTGACTCCCGCAGCATTACACACTATTTCCAGAAAATTGAACTGTCTCTACTTACTAAGAGTAGGTAAAGGAAAATTAGAAGAATTTTGGGTAAATTCAACATCTCCTTCCAACTGTATAGTGAAGGACTTTGTATTGTTGTCCATCCAATATGTAGGATATTAAAAACTGACCTTGATCGTACAATATTACAAAAAGATCTGGATAAGATGTCAGAATGGGCAGATACTTGGCAATTGAGATTTAATGTTGATAAATGTAAAGTAATGCACCTAGGATGGAGTAATCCTATAACTGCGTATACATTAAATGGAAGTAAACTCGGGACTACAGAACAGGAGAAGGACTTGAGTATTTTCATTACAAATAAGCTGAGCAGCAGCACTCAATGTCAAGCAGCAGCTGCTAAAGCAAACAAGATTTTAGGGTGTATAAAAAGAGAGATTAGATCCCGTGATCCCAACGTATTGTTACCCCTCTATAAATCACTTGTAAGGCCACATCTGGAATATGGAATCCAGTTTTGGGCTCCACATTTTAAAAAGGACATTCAGAAGTTAGAGTCAGTTCAAAGGCGGGCAACTAGACTACTACAAGGAATGGAAGGCCTCCCATATGATGAGAGGTTGAAAAAGTTATATATGTTTAGCTTAGAAAAAAGACGTCTCAGAGGAGATCTCATTTATATGTATAAATACATGTGTGGTCAATATAAAGGATTGGCACATGACTTATTTCTTCCAAAGACAATACTAAGGACCAGGGGGCATTCACTGCGAGTGGAAGAAAAGCGATTCCGACAGCTAAATAGGAAAGGGTTCTTTATAGTTAGAGCCGTCAGACTGTGGAATGCCCTACCACAAGAGGTAGTAATGGCAGATACTATAACAGCTTTTAAAAAAAAGGGCTGGATGATTTCCTCAGTACACAAAACATTGTTGGTTATAAATGACTTAGTGACCAAATGTAGAACTGGTGGAGGAAGGTTGAACTAGATGGACCTAGGTCTTTTTTTCAACCTAAGTAACTATGTAACTATGTGATCTGAAAATGGAGTGTAGGTAATCACAAAATATGCAAGAGTTATGCAAGCATTGCATTTGAATTTTGTATTAATGCTATATTTTCTATTATAATCCACGGTGTGCATACTAAACTTTTTCATTTACCTATGTTTTCTATTCCTATGAAATTTTTATCGCAATTGTGATGGTGGGATATGGGGGAGGTGTATCTTGCTGTACAGATATCTATTTTAAGCTTAGTTCACTGTCCATTATTTGTACTGCTTCTGTGTACATTGTATTGTTTGTAAGTAATCACCCCCTATAGTGCAAGGTTATAGCCTCTTGAGGCACTTCTGTCCCTGGGTGTGAGGGGAGGTGGTCCCTAAGTCCACCTACCATGGACTCTCTGCTTACCTGGGAGATTTGTCAGTCTGTTGGAGAACTTGAATGGAGAAAGATTGAACCTCTGGGAGAAGCTGGGACTTCTTAGAGAGACTAGGACATTTATCGCTTATTGGATTATATGCATATTTCTGGACTAATTTTACCCTCTGTTTTGTGGATTATGTTATGGACCATTTGATTTGCTTGGAATAAATGCTCTTTGGATTGTACAGCCATTTCTCGCTCTGTTGATTGTGTGATACGGGAGCAGGACCCCGTCACAGCAATGATTGCTATACAAATAATTGTAATGTTCCTAGAACATTTTAGTCAAATTGTGTAAGTCCATCTGCCAACAACAAGGTTTCCTCTTCAGATAGGACTCTACTTTAAACAGCTTCACCTCTCATGGGCTTAGGTCTCCAAAATAAACTTCGGGTATTTTGGATCCATCTGGTTTCTGCTCTAATTAAACATAGCATATCCATAAAAAGTGATATAGGTGTAGCACCCCTGAGGTATCAGGTAAAACAAAATGTAACCTGTGGAAACCCAAACCCCGGAATATCCATGCCAGTCAACACACAAGCACCTTCAGGCCATACACAACCTCAACACCAGACTGGGAGACTGCCTAGCAGCAGGTAAAAGGAATGAGCACTGATTGGATAGCTGCCACCCAATCTGTAGGGAGAGACCCAGCAAGGAGAGGGGTGAGTGGTCAATTGGGAAGTTGACGGGAGGGAGTGAAGAAGAGAGTTAGAAATGATGGAGAGAAGTAGTGTAGAATCGGAAGAGAAGGAGTGTGGAGGAAGCAGTAAAGTAGAGTGAAAGTACAGAAAGAAGGGAAAAGACCTGAAGTAACAACGGAACGCTGTAACATGAGTGAGGGACTGTGGAGTAAGGAACCGGGACTCCAGGAACCGTGGGTTACCTGTGGAAGTGTAATATTCCAGGAACCGCGGGATACCTGTGGAAGTCTGGAACCAAGGCTCACAGGACTCAGCACAAGGCGGAGTACAGACCCTAGGACAGCGGGACACTTTATGGGCAACTGTTAATTCTGCCAGGTGAGGGGATTTCCAGGATCCCACACCACCCAAAGAGTCTGAAGCATTAGCAGCAAAGAGGGGACCGTGGAATGAACCACTTAAATAGTCTAGGCTGCCTGCAATAGGACCAAGACTGAAATGGAGGGGCTCCTCAGAAGCTTTAGGCCACGGGAGCCCACCACTAACAAGTGTGCACGGAGGACAGATAACCAAGGTCACAGCTGGCATGGAGAACAAGAAGAGTGGGAACACCTGTAACCGGAACCAGCGGGTCCATGTACCAGCCGCAAGTAAAAGGCAAGTTAAAACTACAATACCAGTGTGGACTGTTTCTTTCTCGCCTCCGTACCCGTACACTGACTGTCCCCTACCATTGACACCTCATCATCCACTGTTGGGGCCTGGCCCTGCTTGCAGAGGGCTCAAAACACCTAAGCTGAACTACTCCATCAGCCTCAGCAGGACCCTGCAGCGGTGGCCTCAATAACCTGGCCGCACACCGCAAGTGGTGTAGTCAAGAACTATTTTATTTTTATTTCCTTCTTATTCTTCATCCCTTTTTATCGGACCGACTCCCAGGGTCACGGAACCGGGCATTGGCCACGACCACGACCAATCCCCCCCGCGCACCGCACGCCTGGGACCGAGTACCCCACAGCCCTGGGGCGTCACATAGGCAAACAGATGTGTGCTGCTGTGGCTACAATACAAAGCAAACAATCATAACAGATGCAACAGCACTATATTTCATTACAGACATTTGAGGTGAAATAGTCTTTTTTAAGTGGTGATAACACACTGCTGACACATTGTGGCAGTGTAGTGTCTTTTGCAATGATATTTTAAAGTAATGGGAAAACCACAGTGTCTAAGACTAAGTCATGATTTTGGAAAATGATGGGGAAACAACACATTATTGCTAGAGTGTAAACATGCTATTCACCAAGTATGGTTCCTAGTATAATACGTTCAGGTTATTAATAATTCGACACATTATAACAAGAAAAACAATTCTTAAAAGTACAGACAAATTGATACCTTTGTGTTTTTAAATGCCTGAAACTTAATTGAAAAGTACAGTAATTAACTAAGTAAACATATTACTTAAGTATTTAAGGCAACAAGCAATCCCTTCCCCCAAAACAAGCAAGATTGTCTGTTTGTCTGAGGGTTGCAAAATTAAGGCAATTAAAAATTGCAAATAATTTTCGTTTTATACAAAGTGTAAATCCCAGTTTAATGTGAAGATTGTATCAGCTGGTTTTTCATCGTAATGCTGCAAGATTCATTTTCCTGTTTTCTTCTATTTTTCTGCTATCTGAATGGATGATTTTTTTAAAAGCAAGCATCCTTTATATAGCATACAACAGATAGACCATCCAGTAAGGACTTCTGTATAGGTGACTCATGAATAAAATGAATGGCAGTGACCTATACTAAAAGGCAAGATAGAAAATCTGAAGGAAACTATAAGAAGGGGAAAAAGAGTCTTAAAATGTATGACAATGGGCTGACATGACATCTCTTCTGCAACTTGTCATTGTGTTGTGGTCGAGCAGATGCAAATACCAATCACCCCACACTCTTTGAGCACTTAGATGCTGCATTCATTATTTACCACAAGAATTAAACTAGCACCAATCTCAGAAGTTACAGGCAGTTGTTAGCTCATAATACACCCAGCACCTGCTGTACATGGAGAAGGCTCAGCTCCTGAACGTGCTCTTGCTCTATACACCAACAGCTAACATGTGACATACAGTCATGGCCAAAAGTGTTGGCACCTTTGATATTGTTCCAGAAAAGGAAGTATTTCTCCCAGAAAATGATAGCAGTTACACGTGTTTTGTTTTACACATAATTATTTCCTTTGTGTGTATTGGGAACAACACAAAAAATACAGAGAAATACATAACTGCAATCAATGCAGTTTTAAGATCTCTCCACAGGAGTTCAATGAGATTTAGATCCGGGCCCATTCCTGCCACTTCAGAACTCTCCAGCACTTTGTTTGCATCCATTTTTTGGTGCTTGTTGAAATATATTTTGTCATTATCATGCTGGAAGACCATTGACATAGGATGCTAACCTAGAATCTGATTCTGGGCACTACATTGCAACCTAAAATCCTTTGGTAATCTTGGAGGCAGCAAAACAACCCCAAAACATCTTTGAGCCTCTACATAACTGTAGGTATTGTGTTCTTTCCTTTGTATGAATGAATTCCGTTTTGAGAAATAGTAGAATGATGTGATTTATCTTGGTCTGATCTGTCCACAAGACACTTTCTCAGAAGGACTTTGGCTCACGGATGTGCATTTTAGTAAACTGCAGTCTAGCTTTAAAATGTTTTTGTGTCAGAAGTTGGGTCCGCCTAGATCTCCTGTCATAGTGTTTGTTTAACTCTCATGTCGACAGGTAGTTCACGCTGACACTCATGCACTCTGAGCCTGCAGGACAACTTGAATTTCTTTGTAACTTGATTGGTGCTGCTTATTCACCATCCGGACTGTCCTGCATTGCAAACGCACATCAATTTTTCTCTGACGTCTGTTCTCCATGCTTAGTATGGCACAAGCAGATACACAATGCAAAAATTGAATCAACTTCTCCCCTATTTATTTGGCTGCAGGGGTGATTTTCATATTGCCCATACCTGTTATCTTTCACAGGTGAGTTTGAGCGAGCATCGTATGTTTGAAACAAAGTTGTTAACCCACAGCTTTGAGAAGGGGTCAACAATTTTGTCCAGTCTAAATTTGGGATTTTGTAAAAAATTATGTCCAATTTGCATTTTTTTCTCTGTTTTTTTTGTATTGTTCCAATACATACAAAGAAAATAAATATGTGTATGACAAAGCATGTGCAATTGCTTTAATTTTCTGGGGAGAAAAATATTTAAGTTTCTGGAACAATTTCAAGGGTGCCATCACTTTTGGTTATGGCTATATACAGTGAGTACCCGATACACGTAGTTCACCGCTACAGGATGTGTATCGGATAACTATCGTGACAAGGGAGGAACTTCCTCTGTCACACGCTACTCAAAGGCAGCGCGCTGGCCAATCAGAGGCAAGCGGCCCCTGGCTTTGACGTCAGCGCTCTGGCAGCGGAAGTTCCAGCATCGGTCGCGATGGTTACCCGATACACGTCCTGTAGCAGCGAAGTACGTGTATTGGGTAACCATCGCAACAAGGGAGGAACTTCCTTTTTCAGATGCTACTCAAAGGCAGTGCGCAGGCCAATCAGAGGCAAGCGGCTCCTGCCTTTGACGTCAACGCACTGGCAGCGGAAGCTCCGGGGCATCAGTCGCATGGTTACCCGATACACATCTTGTACCGGCGAACTGCAAGTCCCAGGAGACCGGCGATGGAACGGAAGGTAAGGTGAGCATAATATGTGTGTGTGCATTCGTGTTTGTGCATGTTTGTATGTGTTTGTGTTTGCCTGCCATTGTTTTCAATGGTGTTCGAAGGTGTTTGAAAGTGTTCGACGAACCGAACTCGAATACTAGGTTGGTGGCTCATCTCTACTGCCAATAAATCCATAGATGCCAGCTCTCACTGGAAATAAACATTTACACACTGTAATTCTATAATGTGGATGATTTTATATTTTTATTTCACTCAATGGATTGAAACACAAAACTGCAGCTTTACTGTAGTGCACAGTTTGTTATACAAAAATGTTATGATCCAGTAAGAAAAAATGTAGTTTGCATATGTGGATTAGCTACAAATGGAAAGTGGAAAATATTAAGAATTTGGAAGTCAGTTCTAGTGTGCAAATGTGATGTAGAGGTTTCCTTAATGCTAATTGATCTTCTAGGAATATCAGCATTTTATTAGAGCACTTCTTGCTCTAATGTCCAGGCATTTCCCAATAAAATGTTTATTTGCGTTTCCTCCATAAAGTCTTTTAGGCAAGAAGAAACAGTGTTTTAATACAGTTCTGCTGGGTTTTTGCTCTCTGGCTTAGCTTTATTAAGTTTATCCTCTGAACATCTTCGCCTACGGTTTTCTTCGGTGCCTTCTCTCTGGCACAGTCCTTCTTCACTGCTGGCCTGTAAGCTGTCAAAAGTGCTTTCTTTGGTGTTATTTTTCTTTAGATTTTTCTGGACTTTATGCCTTTTCCGGCAAAGACCTAAGCATTTCTCAAGACAGTTAAGTCTGGTCTCTGTGGTGCATGCATACATTCCAGCTGGAACTGCTAATACCATGGCACACACGATAACAATTATATGGATTAGTTTTTCCCTCTGTTCTAGTTCACTGATGTCACTGCCAGTCATGAACACAATGCATTGTCCTTTCCGAGGTCTTTGACTTTTTAATGTAATACAAACTTCATATTTAGTTGTAGGAAGCAAATCATTTACAGAATATGTATAAATTCCAGGACCGATATTTATGACATCTTTCTCCTTGTCATCATATTTGCCAAAATAAATAGTATACCATGTTTCACTGGGATTCTCTGTCACGGCAAACCATTCTAATGATATTCCGTAAACTGTCTGCTTGGCGATTCTTACATCTATGAATACATTCTCATCCGAAGACAAAGATGGACTAAAAGAGTACGATGGAAACATTGAGGAATCTCCTGGACTTGGAGACTGAACATGTACAATCACTGAAGAAGAAGAGTTGCCCAGGAAATTCTTGGCTACACAGTTGTAGACTCCAGCATCTGCAGGGTGCACTACAGGGATCACCAACTCAGATTTTATTGTCTCTTCATCTATAACAAAGGTGGACACTGTGGAAATAACAAAAAGTATTAACTATACTGGCAAATATTAGCAACTTTAAATAGACTGTATTAAATCTAATACTTCACATTCTATTAAAGGAACAACCCAGCTGCACTAAAACATGCAAAAGGCTTTACTTAAAGGGAAACTGTCACCAGGATTTCACCCGCCAACTATTTATATGTGCTTGTATATTATTCATTCAAAGACAAGTCCAGCAATATATCTACATGGTCAGTTTGTTCTTCTGTTATTGAGAAATCATCATTTGAATTGAGATGAAAATGAGACTGGAAAGATAATTGTTGAACTGAAGCCTGTCACTCCAGCTCTATTCCCAACTCAGAGCCATGTCCTCTTGCTTGACTGATGACTCCTTTATCTGATGTCTTAATGTGGCGCCCCTGACCTGGTCAGGCACCACTGAGTACTGCACCCATGCTGGGGACAGTACAAACAGGTAATCCAGAAGGCTGACCGGGGTGTGGAACACAGGCGCATAGTGATCAGGTCTCACACATGTACCCATGAGAGGACCCCTGGGGATCCCAGGAGGGGGAAAAGCCTTGACCTTCACTGGAATAGTGGAGGGGGCCAAAAGCCTCCATCTCCTCTCAAGGGGTGTGGTAAGAGAGTCTGGTTGCTAGGTGGCGTAGGCAAGAACAGGAGAGGAGGGGCAGTGAGTCAGTTAGAGCAGAACTCCATAGGGCTCAGTGAGGAGCAGACCTGTGGGGCTGTTGCTGTCTAACAGCGCCCGCGCAGTGGCTACTGACGGGGGAGAACGGTCAACTAGGAGTGCTACCCGAAATCCATCTTCAGCTAAAGAAAGGGCACGGAGTGGGAAGTAAGGAGACTGCTAGAGAGTACCAGGCCCAAACGGGCGGCAGATCCCGAAGCGGAGATAGATCCAGCTTTCTTTTGCTAAACCTGCCGGTGTGGGGCTCTCAAAGCCCACGCCACAACACCACAAAAAGCCGCAGCCACGTAGCCACAGTTAGGGCCCATAGCTCACAGGAGGCAAGAAGCTGGAGTGATCTGGTCCAGGCGACAAGCAAACGGCAAACGAAGGGGAGTGAGGCTTCAGCAACTTCCCTGGGTGACCCCCATAGGGACTCAAAGTCGGGGTCACCCCAAACCACCAAGGGCTAAGGAAGGCGAGTTGGTAGTCACCCTCACAAGTCAGCCTGAAGGACACCTGGTTCCCGCCTGGTTCATCCCAGCTACGCCCGGGTTACTCACCCTGCCATCTGAAGTGAGTAAAAACCCTGAAAGACATTCTGCCTGTGTGGAGTTATTCTGCGCCTTGTGGTACTACGCACCTACATCGGGCCCTGGGGCTTGCCTCACTCTCAGGAGGCTATTCCAACTAACTGCACATACCATCAGCCCCAGGCGACCCTCAACCTGCAGTGGCGGTCCCTACTGGCCGCAATACTGAGAGTGGCGTCACGATCAAACAGAAGATTTCCTACCAGTGACGGAGATCCAGCAGAGTGGAGTCCCTGAAGGTAATGCACCGACACTACAACACCTGTGGGGCTTCACATCTGGCGTCACGAACAGGATAAGGACTAGACCTGTTCAGACAGGTGACCATGTGCCCGGGCGGTCCGCTTGAAAAATTGGAAGCGCCGCCATATTGCCACCATGAAAAGCGCGCTGAAAAACAACAGCAGCCCGCGCTGGAAGAAGTTACCGCCCACGAAGAGGTGTGGCTACCCAGAGATCCCCTGCAGAGTTCTGACCTCGCTTGTGAAGAGAGCGGAGGCGTCCAGAGACGTCGGGACAGAAAGAGAGCCACAAGCCTGCTGCTGGGAGAGGAGCTGCTGAAAGAGGCAGAGCAGAAACTGAACAGCTTGCTATCAGAGGCAACGGCGAGTCCACAGCTGGAGAGTCGTGCAGAAGAGGGCGCAGAAGAAATGGCGTCTGACCGCAGAAATCCAGAACCGGGCTCCGCTGCCTGGTGGTATCGGGAGCTGGCCCAGTTCTGCGACCGACTGGAGACCCGGGTTGTGGAGCAGATCCGGGAAGAACGAATGGAAATGCTGGAGATGACCGCGGCGGTTCGGGCCTATGAAAGGAGAGCCGCGCGCCGAGTGCCAGACAGGACGGCGATGACGCAGACCCCGATTCTGCCACCGGTGGGTGAGTCGAGTGATGCCCCGGCCAGCGCAAGTGCCCCGACCCCTGCTGCCACGCCCGCGGTCCCCGAAGAGGCGTCCGGTGCGGCGACGCTGAAGCAGGCCGCAGCCACGCCAGGTGCGGCCTTCCAAGCCCCAGCGGCCGCAGCGATGCCCTGCTCGGCCCACCAAGACCCGGTCCCTGCAGCAACGCCCAGTCCGGCCCGCAAAGAACCGGCTGCCACCGCGACCCTCATCCGCGTCGCAGGCGTAACGCTGACCCAGGCCGCCGCCCTGCTAGGCCCGGCCCGCCGAGACCCCACCGCCGCAGCAACGCTCGTCCGCGCCGCAAGTGAGGTGCTGAACCAGGCCGCAGCCACGCCAGGCGCGGCCCGCCAAGCCCAGACTGCTGCAGCGACGTCCAGCCCAGCCTGCACAGATCCCATCGCAGCTGCGACGCCGATCCAGGCAGCCGCCATGCCGGGCGCGGCCCGCCAAGACCAGGCCGCCGCCATGCCGGGCGCGGCCCGCCAAGACCAGGCCGCCGCCACCCAGGGCGCGGCCCGCCAAGACCAGGCCGCCGCCATGCCAGGCGCGGCCCGCCAAGAAGAGATTACCTCATCATTTACCCCGGTCTGCAAGGCCAGAGCAGACACCGCTCCCCAGTCCAAAGAGGTTCCTGCTAGGAAGACCCTGATAGGAGAGGACCCCGAATACTGGAAGCTGAAGGCTGACCTAGAGGCCCAGTTCCCACAAGAGATGGTGGATCGGTATCTGCTGCCTCCGCATACCCCCAAGGAGATTCAGGCAACCCCTGCAGCCGCGCCAGAGAGTCCACTGCCCAGACCAGCTGAGGACCGCTCATCTCCAGCGCTACCACAACCAGAGTGCAGCGAAGAACTAAGGGGGAGAGGAGGCCAGGAAGCTGAGGAGCTGACTCCGGAGCCACCGGCAGTGGAGCAATACTCAGAGCCGGAGATGTTACCCTATTCACGTTGGGATGAGGAGGACTTGACACCGTCTGCTGACGAAGACCAGCCCAGAAACCTCACCTGGGGCCCTGCAGGCATTGAAGTAACAGCCCAGCAGAACCCAGCCCGCAAGACCAGGCGTCGCAACAGAACAACGCTGTCCCCTGCACCACAGTCTCCAGAGCAGAGAGAAGTCACAGCCAGAGACCTACAAGAAAAACGGTCCCTGAGAAGAGCCAAAGCCCAGGTCAGAGGACCCCTTTGCAGAGGAGTAGTGGAGGATTTCAATTTGAGAAGTGGATATGGATTCATTGTAGCCCCTGGTATCAAAGAAGGGATATTTGTCAACAGAAGAGATGTGAACGCTCATCTGCCTAGAGGACACCCTGGCAGAAACTTAAAGATGGGAAATACAGTACAATTCACTATGCATGAAGGCGAAAGAGGATTGTATGCGCTTGATGTAGCACCATGTCCCAAAGAAGAAAGAAAAGACAAAGGACCTACAGACGAGACAACAACAGATGAAGAAAGAGGCCAAGAAAGCAGCAGGTGCCGTAGCCCTACAGGCCAAAGCCCTGGTAAAGAGGAGTAGAGAAAAGTAAAGTAAGAAGAGAAGTTACTGTTTTGACCAGTTTGAAAGTTTGTTTTGCAACGTTTTAAAGTTCAAGCATGTGCCCACAAAAACTATTGTGAGAAAAACCATAAACCTTAAGGCTATGAACTGGCTATAGCCACAAACTCTCGCAGTGTAAATAGTTACACCAAAAGGGCACCACCACCACCAGAGTCAGCCTGTTTAGGGGCTTGGCTCGTCTGCAACCAGGAGGAGCCCGTCCGTATATAGGGCCTTGGCTCACCTGCGACCAGAGAGCATGCCTGTTTATGGGGCCTGGCTCTCCACCACAAAGAGGGTACCTGGTCAGCACCAACCGTGGAGGCCGCCTCTGCATCCTGCCAGAAGAGGCTGAAGGCGCGGATCCACCAGGCCAGGTATACCCTGAAACCACCAGCCCATGTAAGCCGCCTCTACATCCTGCCAGAAGTGGCTGAAGCCGCGGCCAACGTGAAAGGGTTTTGGGTGGGTTAACGGACTTGTGGGTGGAGGGTGGTGATGTATGGTACCTGGTGCTTTTAAATGTTTTACATGTTTTAATGTTTTATGCATTTTAAAATGTTGTCTTGCAGCCCGAGGACGTGCTGGTGATAACTAAGGGGGAATGTGGCGCCCCTGACCTGGTCAGGCACCACTGAGTACTGCACCCATGCTGGGGACAGTACAAACAGGTAATCCAGAAGGCTGACCGGGGTGTGGAACACAGGCGCATAGTGATCAGGTCTCACACATGTACCCATGAGAGGACCCCTGGGGATCCCAGGAGGGGGAAAAGCCTTGACCTTCACTGGAATAGTGGAGGGGGCCAAAAGCCTCCATCTCCTCTCAAGGGGTGTGGTAAGAGAGTCTGGTTGCTAGGTGGCGTAGGCAAGAACAGGAGAGGAGGGGCAGTGAGTCAGTTAGAGCAGAACTCCATAGGGCTCAGTGAGGAGCAGACCTGTGGGGCTGTTGCTGTCTAACAGCGCCCGCGCAGTGGCTACTGACGGGGGAGAACGGTCAACTAGGAGTGCTACCCGAAATCCATCTTCAGCTAAAGAAAGGGCACGGAGTGGGAAGTAAGGAGACTGCTAGAGAGTACCAGGCCCAAACGGGCGGCAGATCCCGAAGCGGAGATAGATCCAGCTTTCTTTTGCTAAACCTGCCGGTGTGGGGCTCTCAAAGCCCACGCCACAACACCACAAAAAGCCGCAGCCACGTAGCCACAGTTAGGGCCCATAGCTCACAGGAGGCAAGAAGCTGGAGTGATCTGGTCCAGGCGACAAGCAAACGGCAAACGAAGGGGAGTGAGGCTTCAGCAACTTCCCTGGGTGACCCCCATAGGGACTCAAAGTCGGGGTCACCCCAAACCACCAAGGGCTAAGGAAGGCGAGTTGGTAGTCACCCTCACAAGTCAGCCTGAAGGACACCTGGTTCCTGCCTGGTTCATCCCAGCTACGCCCGGGTTACTCACCCTGCCATCTGAAGTGAGTAAAAACCCTGAAAGACATTCTGCCTGTGTGGAGTTATTCTGCGCCTTGTGGTACTACGCACCTACATCGGGCCCTGGGGCTTGCCTCACTCTCAGGAGGCTATTCCAACTAACTGCACATACCATCAGCCCCAGGCGACCCTCAACCTGCAGTGGCGGTCCCTACTGGCCGCAATACTGAGAGTGGCGTCACGATCAAACAGAAGATTTCCTACCAGTGACGGAGATCCAGCAGAGTGGAGTCCCTGAAGGTAATGCACCGACACTACAACACCTGTGGGGCTTCACATTACAACATAGTGACTGTTAGTCAAGCAGTAGGAGGCGACACTGGGTGGCGAATAGTGCTGTAGTGACGGAGGCTTCAGATCTACAATATCAATTTGCATATCAGTACAAATGCTGATTTCTCAGTAATGAAAGAACAGACTGGCCATGTAAAGGTATTGTTAGATATGTCTTTCAAAGAGTTAAATGAAAATATATAATGGTTTGGGGAATGAAATTCTGCTAACAGATTCTCTTTAGCAAAAAATGGGTATGAAAATTTCTGGAATAGATGTGCATATCATGCATATCATATATATAGGTTCAGAACAACTATTATAAAAATTGCTAGAAATATTAAGTGGTATTCACGGTCCCATTTTTAAATGGTGTTTAATTTTTACACACTTTCCTATTTCCATGAATACTCCTTTTACAGTAACATTTTTAATTAATTTACTTCTGAGGTTGATGAGGTTGGCAATGACCCCCTTTCACACGTCAGTGATTCTGGTACGTTTGTGCTTTTTTTTAAACGTACCAGAATCACTGACATACGCAGACCCATTATAATGAATGGGTCTGCTCACGCGTCAGTGATTTTTTACTGCACGTGTCTCCGTGCGGCGTATCCGCGTGTCCGTGATTGCCGCACGGAGACATGTCCATTTTTTTCTGGCATCACTGATGTTCCACGGACCACGCAGTGTTGTGGTCCGTGAAACATGTGCCAGAAAAAAACGTGCTTCTAAAATAAAAAGCATTTTAACTCACCCAGTTCCAGCGACGCTCTCTGCAGCCTGTTCTCCCTGCTGCTTCTGAGCCGGCTCATTACTGTCGCGCATATTCATGATGCACGACACAGCCGACCCGGAAGCAGCTGCTGCAGAGGTCAGCGCCGGCCAGATGCTGCACCGCGGGAGCGAACAGCACCATGGAGAGCGGGAGCGCGCACAGGTGAGTTAATCTCTAAGTGCAATCACGGGCCACGGAGAACGGAGCCCGGATTGCACTTAGACAACCCACGTGTGGCGTGATTCACGGCACACGCAGGGACATGTGCGTGTTTTACACGCCAGTGAAAAACGTCAGTGTTTTTCACTGACGTGTCAAACGGGCCTAAAACATATTTTTTCATTGTTGAAATCCTACAATAAAAAACATACTGGTAGGTGAGTATGTTTATATTGTTCTTTCAGCACCGCCATCAGCTCATTTAAAAATGACTATAAAAAAACCTTTAAGCAACTTTGCAATGCAGATACAATGCTGATTAAATGAATTAGAAAAAACTTTCAATTCACATTCTTCAGGTTGACAGCTTTAATCATTATTCTTTATTGGCCTATTATCTATGCAGAACTTGCATTAATAACTTGCAGTCAATACTGTACAGCAAGGTTGGGGAACCTCCAGCCCACAGACCACATGCGGCCCGCGATGACTTTTTATGTGGCCCCCGGGCACATTCCCAGGGGCTGCAGTGCTGGGGCCGCCGCTGCGGTCTTGTAGACTGCTAGCCCTTTAAATCACCACATGTGCTGCTGTCCAGTGTCAGCGTGCTCAGTGGTGTGTGACCGCCCCTCAGCTCTCAGGAGCCGTGTGCCTGCCCCTCTGCCCTCGGAGCAGTGTGCCTGCCCCTTTGTTCTCCGAAGCAGTGTGCCCGCCCCTCTTCCTTCTGGTGCTGTGTGTCCGGCGCCTGCACTCCGGTGCCTGCCCTCTGTGCGCACTGTGCCCTGTCTAGTACATTGGGGCCTTTACACTTCTGTGTACCACCTCCCAGAGATGTGTGCAATGCTCAGTGCTGTGTCCACTCCCCCTCACCCATGCTGTATATCACCCCAGGTTTGTGTCCCCCCAGTGATGTCAGGGCTCTGCAAGTGCTGGGTATAGTCCCCTCAGTGCTGTGCAGCCCCCCCGTGCCAAGTGCCCTCCCAATGCTGTGTATCACCCCAAGTGTTGTGTTCCCCCAATGATATCTGTGCTCTAAAAGTGCTGTCCATGCCCCCAGTCCCTCCAGTGATGTCTTTGCCCCCCCAGTGATGTCTCTGCCCCAGCCCCTCTTGTGACATCTGTGCCCCCAGCCCCTCTTGTGTTGTCTGTGCCCCCCAGTAATGTTTGTGCCCGAAGCCCCTCTTGTGATATCTGTGCCCCAAGACCCTCTTGTGATGTCTGTGCCTCCAGCCCCTCATGTGATATCTGTTCCCCCAGCATTGTGTATGCCCCCCAGCCACTCTTGCGTTGTGTATGCCCCCCCAACCTCTCTTGCGTTGTGTATGCCCCCCAGGCCCTCTTGTGTTGTGTATGCCCCCCAGCCCCTCTTGCATTGTGTATGCCCCCCAGCCCCTCTTGCGTTGTGTATGCCCCTCAGCCCCTCTTGCATTGTGTATGCCCCTCAGCCCCTCTTGCATTGTGTATGCCCCCAGCATCTCCTGTGGTGTGTATGCCCCCCAACCCCTCTTGTGTTGTGTATGCCCCTCAGGTCCACTTGTGTTATATTTGCCTCTAGCGTCTCCTGTGATGTGTGTGCCCCAGAGTCTCCTGTGATGTGTATGCCCCAGCATCTCCTGTGATGTGTATGCCCCAGCATCTCCTGTGACTTATACATAATATTTGAGATGCTGGGGGAATATACATCACAGAAGACACTGGGGAGATACACAACACATGAGGGGCTGGGGGCCAGTACATCACAGGAGGGGCTGAGGGCATATATATGTCCCCAGCCCCTCATGTGATGTATGTGCCCCCAGAGTGTCCTGTGATGTATATACAGCAGTCCCAGCGTCTCCTATCTGATGTATATATGTCAGTCCCAGCGTCTCCTATGTGATGTATATGCCCCCAGCCCCTCCAGTGATGTATGTGCCTCCAGCATCTCCTATAATGTATATACAGCGTCTGTTATGTGATGTATATGATTTACCAATCTTATTATCACAAAGAGTTGACTGCGCTCCAGACCAAGACAAACCTAGAAAACCAGCTGTGAGAAGCAACATGATTAGTATCACCAAGCATCACAGCCGTACCAAAGAGAAGCATCTCCGGCCACCACAATAGGGGTGAGTTAATTAATTTTTTACCTAATATAGCAGGGTTATTTTCACATTGATAATTTAGTGCGGCTCCCGAAGATTGGTAGAATTTGGCAAATGGTCCCTTGCAATGAAAAGGTTCCCCACCCCTGCTGTACAGTAACCTCAGATACCAAGAAAACAAGAGTTCCACTCCATTAATCAAGCTTAGTTAAAAGGATATTATGATTATTTCTAATTCTTATGGCATTTTCACATGATATGCCATAAATGTCTGAGAAGGGAAAAATCTTTTACATACAGGAGGCCTTATCTAATATGTAAAGCTGAGTGTATGTATGTATGTGTATGTATGTGTGTGTATGTATGTGTATGTATGTGTGTATGTCTGCAAAAGGAATCTGCACTGTCACATTTACAATCACAAAATTTTGCACAGCTACCTCATTTGACTCAGAGAACATCATAGACTATGTTTTGAGGACAAGATGTAACCCCGTGCTTTACCGAGAGACCCACACACACAGATAAAGAGACACACACATACAGAAAAAGACACACACATGCACACACACACAGAAACAGACATACACACACATGAAGAAACACACAGAGAAACATAAAGAAAGAGACACACAGAAAGAGACACACACACACACACAGAAGGAGATAAACAGAGAATGAGACACGCAGAAAGAGACACATGCACACATCAAGAGACTAATACACAGAAAGAAACACACAGAAAGAGACACACAGATAAACACATAGAAAGAGACAGATACACAGAAAAAACACACACACACAGAAAGATACACACAGCTAAAGATTCGCACACAAAGAGACACACACAAAGAAAGACACACACAGAAAGAGACACACACAGAAAGAGACACATACACACAGAAAGAGACACAAACACAGAAAAAAACACACACAAATAGAGACACACAGAAAGAGAAACACAGAAAAAGACAAACACATAAAGAGTCACTTACAGAAAGAGATACACACCGAAAGAGAAACACACACACCAAAAGAGACAAACACACAGAAAAAGAAATATACATAAAAAAGACACACACAGAAAGAGACACATACAGAGAGAAAGAGACACACAGACAGAAAGACACACAGACAGCAGACAGAGACACACACACAGAAAGATACACAGACAGAAAATGAAACATGCATAGAAAGAGACATACTCAGAAAGAGACCAAGCCAGAAAGAAAGACACACACCAAAAGACACACACACACACACACACACACACACACAAACTGTTTGGATGTTGTAGGTAATATATTGGCTCTTCGCACAGTTAACTTGGATATTTATCACGTGGCCAACAGCAGCCAATCACAGCTATGCTTCTATATTGCTACAGGTCATTAATAGGAGCTCGCATTGGTTGCTATAAGCAAGGAAGGACATTCTTAGTATAAAACAGCTTATGTGTGAGTTAATATGATTTCAGTGGAAAGAGGGACAGAGATAAGGACAGACAGAGACAGACAGACAGAGACAGAGAAAGAGAGACAGAGAAACAGACAGAGACAGAGATAGACAGACAGATAAACAGAAAACAGAGAGAAACAGAGAAAGAGGCAGACAGAGATACAGACAGATGAAGAGACAGACAGAAAGACAGAGAAAGAGACAAACAGAGAGGCAGAGACAGACAGAGAGACAGAGAAACAGAAAGAAAGACACAGTGGGAATGACGGAGGGAAAGAGAGAGAGGGAGACAGAATGGGAGAGTGGAAGAGAGACACTCCCTATCCCGGGCAATGCTGGGTCCTACAGCTAATACATTAGATTAAAGTCAAATGAAATAGTCTATATCAACCATAACAATTCTTTGTAGTCTCGTTCAGTGCAAGGAATGATCATTTCTTTCGACAGATAAGTGACCAATGAAATGCATATAATTATTGAAGACACTGATCTGGGTTGTTGGAATAATTTGGGCAATATAGTGTGTGATGTGTTTAGGGCCACAAAAACAATGATTTATCAGTCCATTTTCATTTAATATTGAACCAAAAAGGACCCTTTTATCAAATTGAAAAAATGAAACAGAATAAGTATCTCCAGAAGAGAATAAGTAAGATAAAGGCAACCAAATCCTGAAAAATGTATAAAGTTTGTGTCTTAATAAATAAATACACAAAATAACATTGGGGTAAGGTGAGGTCAGATATAAAGTCCACATCATAGAATAAGATGAAATAGTAACGAGTGATTAGTAATGAACCCAATGGGCATACATAGTAGCTAATAGAAACACATGCTCGGGTAATAGAATATAAAGAACAGGTAAGTGGCAGAAAATACATCTGCATTACCTGAGACTTCCCTGCTATTTCTACTCGATTACCTGAGCATGTGTTTCTATTAGCTGCTGTATATGCCCATTGGGTTAAGTAATAACCACTGTGCTTTTTAGTTTTGGTCAGTTATCTTTACTAGATTTATGCAATTATTAAGGTTTTTTTTGCATGTAATCAATTAGAAGTTGATAAGGAGGCGTTTCTTTGGCTCTTATTGTCTGACCTCACATTAACACAATTATATTCTGTGTCTTTATCAGCAAACATTTGATATTTTTCATAAATTGGTTGAGTATACATTTACTCTTCTGGGAATACTTATTCATTTTTATTTTTCCAATTTGAAAAAAGGGTTCTTTTTGCTTGAATATATTGTTTATTTGAAGCAGTTATGTTATTTTAGTGTATACAATCATAGGTTGACATTTTCATTCAATGTTTATGGAGGCCTTAAAATGAATCTGTCAGCAGAATTTCACCCCCAAACTATAAATATGCACATGTACCTCTTTCAAAGACAAATACAGAAATTTACATGGCCAGTCCGTTCCTCCATTACTGAAAAATAATTGCTTGAATTGATATGTAAATGAGGCTGAAGGGTTTTCCACACAGGGAAAGCTCTTCCCAAGCTTGTGTCAGTGCAGCACTATTCCCTGACCAGCGCCACCTTTTACTGTTTGACTGTCCACTTCAAAGCTCTGTGACTTCACGCAAAGGAGCTGTCAGTCAAAAAGTAGGAGGTGGCATTGGGCAGGGAATAGAGCTGGAGTGACAGAAACTTGAGAAGAACTTCCAAGTGCTAAAAGCACTTCAGCTCCATTTCCATATCCATTCAAATGCTGATTTTTAGTATGGACTGGACTGCCTATGTAAAAGTATTGCTGGATTTATTTTTCAAAAAGCTACGTGTGCATGTAAATAGTTTTGGGTTGAAATCTTGCTGACTAATTCCCTTTAATGTTCTCTTTACTCTACCATTATTGTTTCCACACATATCAGAAGCCACAGTAATTCATTTAATATCTTACTATCCCCGGCCTCCTCCTTTATTCCTGCAAATCCATTCTTACTTATAATAAATAATGCCAATTTGCCTTCGTTATTCACTGTACACATGTGCACTTCTCAATTTAAGGCCAGATGGTCACCATATCTCTTTTTGGAAGTAAGGTCCTCAAGTTGCTGCAGTCTCAGCTCCTTTCCTTTCCCCTCCTATATATTACATGCACACGATTTCTTCAATTGTTGGTTTTCTAGTAGGAAGCATTGATTAATTACAATGGGCATCTGGCCAACAGTAACCCTACTGGAGAAAGGTAACACATATGACTATATAGACAATGGAAAAGAAATATAGGTGTTTATTTTAACTTACCATTATATGTTTTGATATTAGATGTTTTTAATCCATGGGTCCATAATATTAATGGTGTAGGACTTGCTGTAATGTAGCACACCAATGTAACATTCAGCCCGACCTCTACAGTGATGTTGGACATCAATGAGATGGTGGTTGGCTTTATGCAGCTTTTTAACTCCAGCTCATGAAAGAACTTGCCAGTTTTAGAATCTGGGCTTGCACAAATCAAGTATGAATTCATCAATATAAAGGGTGGGCTGACTGTTTTCACAAAATTAACAAAGCCTTTAAGACGACAATCACACATCCAAGGGTTGTCGTGTAAGGCCAAAACTACATTTGTAGTTATTTCAGTCCTCTCTGTTGCATGTGCTTTCTGATACAAGGGCCAGTTAGAAAAAACATCTTTAGAGATAATTGTAAGCTGATTGAAGGATAAGTCTAAGTAGGTCAGATGGGACAGAAACTTCATTGCATGTTCTGGGAGAACATCTAATCTGTTGTGCTTGAGGTCCAGTATCTTTAAAGCAGGGGTGTCTTGAAATGCAGTCCATGGTACTGATCGTAATTTGTTTCCTTGTAGTCTTAGTTCCTTTAGATTTTTAAGGTCCTCCAAGCTTTTCATATGCATTAGAGTAATGTTATTAAAATTAAGCCAGAGGTATTCTAATGAGCTGACCCCACCAAACAATCCCCGAGAAAGTTCAGTGAGGTGACATTTTTCTATTCTCACTTTTCGAATATCTGGAGGGATATCTTCTGGTATTTTGTACAGAGATGAAGACATGCAAAGTAGACTCCTATAAAATAGATAAGGGAATAAAAGACTACATGTAAGAGAAGATTTTGAAGTTCACATTGGTCTGAGTATACAGTACATACCTAATTAGATACTGTTACATATGTTCTGATGTTACACCACTATACCCATATACATAGCAATGTGTTTTACTACAGCTTTCTTCAATAAGTCCCTGAATGCCACCCCTACCTATAGGACTAGCAGACATACAATATATGTAGATATACAGTATATCAGTGTACTTCTAGCCCAATATTCTTTTCATTCAGCTAAAAAAAAAATGAAAAAACCCTTCCCCAAATCCTTAGTACTTTATCAAATGCTAACATCTATTACTTACCTCCCAAAAGTGTCATTTGAACAAGAGCATCCGATTACACAAGAAAGAGACGCCAAGCCAAATTCAGAGAAAAGAAGTAGTAAAAGAATGAGGTGCCAAGCTGCATCCATATTCTTTCTTGGGTAAATACTCTATTCCTATTCTGGGAGACAAGCAGACAGGTTCCAAGTAGTAAATCCGATTAACATTAATCTTACTTCACTTAGACCAAGAGGCTGTTGAAGTCATTAACACAAATTTAAAGTGAAGTTTCAGTTCTACCCTTAGCTATGTAATTTTTGGTTATGTAATAGAGTATTGTGATCTATAAAATCCTTAATTTTGCAAGATGGCTGCTTATCGAAATCCCAACTTAAAACTTGCTTTTCAGTTATATGAGCCAGAAATCACCCCCATCAGCCATTCCCCATTTAAATGTATATTTCCTTTTTTTAGTAGTTATTCCCTATTTGTAGGTGATAACTAGCTGATCGGCAGTAGACAAAACCAAGATACCTGATGATCTCAAGAATGGATCTCTGAAATGCCGCATCTGATGGATTGACATGTGCATCACTGCCCCCTTAATTCTTCATGGAACAGTTGGAAAAAGATGAGCATTGTACATTGCTAACTTCAGCAGTCTAATAATGAATAAATGATTAAATAATGTTTCACTATTATTGGGACTGGTAAAGATTCCAACAGTCAGTCCCCCACCAATTAGTAAGTTATCCCGTATTTGCTTTTTAATATGAGAATAACCATTTAAAGAGATTCTTTCATCACATTTTTCTTGTTGATCTGAATTCCCATTGGCTGCAGAGCAGAAAAAAATGGATTTTTGTGTACTTACTGTAAAATTGTTTTCTCTTAGCCATCATTGGGGGACACAGGACCATGGGTGTTATGCTGCTTATCCATAGGAGGACACTAAGTAGATGCAAAGATGTTAGCTCCTCCCCTGCAGTATACACCCCCTGGCCCAGCCAGGCTACTTCAGTTTTAGTACACAAGCAGTAGGAGAACAAGTAACAAAAAACGTGAGTGAATACTCATAACAAAATAGTACTGAGAGAGAAAAAAGCTAAGACCCAACAAGGC
This sequence comes from Anomaloglossus baeobatrachus, assembly GCF_048569485.1. Taxonomy (NCBI): domain Eukaryota; kingdom Metazoa; phylum Chordata; class Amphibia; order Anura; family Aromobatidae; genus Anomaloglossus; species Anomaloglossus baeobatrachus. Next base: position 169,625,046 of record NC_134357.1, on the reverse strand, counting down.
AACAGGGAGGGTGCTGTGTCCCCCAATAATGGCTAAGAGAAAACGATTTTATGGTAAGTACACAAAAATCCATTTTTCTCTGACGCCTCATTGGGGGACACAGGACCATGGGACGTCCTAAAGTAGTCCCTAGGTTGGTAAACAAACAACGCAACCCAAGGACTAGGAACCAGTCCCAGATAGCCAGGAGCACCTACTGAGATAGGTGCTCCACTATTGTTTGCAGAATTTGCCTACCTAGGTTCGCCTCAGCCGAAGCCTGGGTATGGACTCGGTAATGCTTTGAAACAGTATGTAGGCAAGACCAGGTTGCAGCCTTACACCCCTGTTCCACTGAAGCCTGATGCCTAATGGCCCAAGAGGCGCCAATTGCTCGCGTGGAATAAGTCTGCAGCCCATTAGGAATGGGCTTGAGTTGGGAGCGGTAGACCACCTGGATCGCAGAGCGAATCCAGCGAGCCAGCGTTGCCTATGAAGCTGCGTCTCCTTTCTTAGGCCTTTCAGGAATGACAAACAAGGAGTCCATGTTCCTTAAGGGGCTGTCCTGGGTACGTAATATCTGAGAACCCTCACAAGGTCTAGCGAATATAGGATCTTTCCACCCTATGGTAAAAAGAATCCCAGCACTCAAAATGAAGACAAGGGGGGAATTATGCAAAAGTGAATTTATTGACTAATACACTGCAAAAGGAACCTAACCAGAGCAACAGCACCAACGTTTCGGCATAGAGCCTTTCTCAAGGTTGTTGCCTGAAAAGGTGTGAAGACAATAACAATAATGAGTGCATTATATACAGGTGATACACAGATTATGTACGAAATAATACAAATATACATGAAAATATACTGCGGAACGTACATCACTGGTCAGAGTAAGGAACCACGGGTCTCGGAGGACAACCGGGGGTTTGCAAATAATGGCAAGGTTCCACACGTTTTTGCAGAGTATGCTCTTAATCACATGGAGAGAGAGATAATTAGTACAGGTATGATAACAAACTTGCCTACCATAGGAGATAATAATGGTCATGTGATACAGGTAAAGGCAGACAGCCGAAGCTGATATTCAAATCAAACAGCCGGAGCTGGTATCAATACCAAGGTGAGTGGAGAGAGAGAGGAAGAAAAAGAGAGAGAGAGAAACGAAGAGGGAGAGAGGAAAAGAGAGAGAGAGAGAGGGGGAGGGAGAGAGGAAGAGAGCGAGAGAAAGGGTAAGAGAAAGAGAAGGAAAGAAGGAGACGGAGAGAAAGAGAGGGAAAGAAGGAGAGGGAGAGAGAGAGAAAGAGAGAGAAGGAAAGGGAGAAAAAGAGAGGGAGAGAAAGAGGAGGCGAGAAAGAGAGGGAGAGAAAGGGAGAAAAAGAGAAAAAAGGAAGGAGAGAAGAAAGAGAGAGAGGGAGGGAGAGAGAGGGAGAGAGAAGGAAAGAGAGAGAGGGAGAGAAAATAGAAAGAGATAGAGAGAGAGGGAGAGAGAAGGAAAGAGAGAGGGAGAGAAAATAGAAAGAGATAGGGAGAGAGGGAGAGGGAGAGAAAAGGAGGGAGAGAAAGAGAGGGAGAGAAAGGGAGGGAGAGGAAAAGAGAGAGAAGGAAAGAGAGAGAGAGGAAAAGAAAGGGAGGGAAAGAGAGGGAGGGAAAGAGGAAGAGAAAGAGAGGGAAAGAGAAAAAAGAGAAGAGGGAAAGAGAAGGGGGAGAGAAAAGAGGAGAGAAACAGAGGGAGGGAAAAGTGGGAAAAGGGAAAAAAGGAAAAGACAAAAGGAACGGAGGAGGAAGAGTAAGGGAAGGAGGGAGAAGGAGCACAGATGGTAAGTATGGTTAGTGACAACAGGGAGGCAGATGCTACATACCGTGGGTGAAGGGGTGACAGGATCACAATGTGAGGTGAGAGGACGCCTGGAAGACAAAGCAGCATGGTGAAAAGGGGTAATCCCAAAATCGGTGGTGGTTGGAGTGTGCAGGACAGCAGCGCTACCTGCAGTGGAGATCCGGGACTGGCATCAGTGGCAGGGAGAGAGGCTGCAGCGGCGTGAAGACGGCTGCCGGGCGGCGCCATTATAAGGAAGTCAGTGGTGTGATGGGAGGCGCGTCACATCCGGTAACGTGCGGTGGAACGCACGTGTGGAACGCACAGAGTGCGCATGTCAGTGACGTGCATTAGCACGTGACAATGAGGCGGCCAGGGGGTGGGTGCAAGGGCGGTACGCTGAATGAGCATTGTATCCGTGATTTACCTGCTGCAGAGCGTGAATGGGAATGTGCCACTGAATGGAGGTGAGGGATGGGAGAGGATCAGTTGTGCGATATCTGGAAAAAAGACAGGGGGTAAATAACAAAGATTAGCAGGAGACATATAAGGGATAAGAGTTTAGATATGTATCATTAAGCAAAACAAGTGAAGGAAGTATAAACCCATAGTTACATGGGACCCGAGGGGCGGAAACACCGGGGGACGCCCAGACAAAGTCACAACTCGCTCCCAGGTAGGGACAACATTGTGTACAACATATCCAGCCAGACCCTGCCCCCCCTTGAGACCCAGGTCCTACAGAAGGGACTCTCCTTTTGTCCCACCCCCTCCTTCAGCACCTTTAATCTAGAATATGACCTTAACAGATTTTTTAGAAATCTTCGCCTGAAAGCACACTTTGCTACTGGTACTCCCGAGTTCGGCCCACCATCCTCCGCATCCGTTACTTCGTCACCCCCTAGTGGGTTTACACTTAAGGGCCTCAACCTCAGGACTCCCAGCAATTACCAACCCCCACGCTGCTACCACCCAGTTGAGACCTTCATCAGCCTAGTCTCAAGGGATGTTCATTCTATCACTACGGACATTAGCAGGGGGCACTACCACCTGAGTAACAACATGACCCCTGATGAACGCAGGGCCCGGACTTCACTTAAAAATCATAAGAACATTGTCATCAAGCCAGCCGACCAAGGCGGGGCGATCGTGGTACTAGATAGAATCTACTACATGGATGAAATCCGCCAGCAACTTAGTGACACCAATACTTACTGTCCATTACCCCATGATCCCATGTCCCGCATTTCCGCTCTGATACGGGAAAAGGTGCAACATTACAAACAAAATGCCATCATTGACGACAAATTGAGTGAGTTTTTGACTAATAACCATCCCATCACCCCGGTGTTTTATACCCTGCCCAAGATCCATAAAAATCTGACCTCTCCACCCGGCCGTCCCATCGTCGCATCCACCGACTCGCTACTCTCACCTATCTCTATGACCCTTGAAAAAATACTAACTCCGCATATTTCTAAAATTCCCTCATATTTGAAAGATACTAACCATTTCCTCTCCATTCTAAGATGCATTTCCAGTGTCCCGGATAACTGCCTACTCGCCACTCTGGATGTTTCCAGTTTGTATACGAGTATAGGCCATCATGAAGGCATCCATGCAGTTGACAGGTTCCTTGAGACTCACACTGACCTTCCCACCTCCAAAAAGGAGTTCTGTCTTGACATGCTCGAGGTGGTCCTTACCCAGAATGTCTTCCTTTTCGAGGATCAGTTTTTTCTGCAATGTAGGGGGACCGCGATGGGATCTAACGTCGCGCCCCCCTACGCTAACATTTTCATGGACCACTTCGAGCACAGCCATATCTATCCCCATCAACTATTTGACAGCCATGTGACACTATGGAAACGCTATATTGATGACATCTTTCTGATCTGGACCGGCGACGTTGTATCACTTAACTCCTTCTTCACTGACATCAATAGTGCCACTGACAACATCTCATTCACCCTCCATCACAGTGATCACTCCATCAACTTCCTCGACACCACGGTAATCATCAACAACGACCATACCCTCTCAACAGACTTGTACACAAAGCCGACTGACAGAAACAGTCTTCTCTTACATTCCAGCTGCCACCCACGGCACATCAAAAAATCTTTGCCACACTCTCAGCATTGCCGTGTCGACCGGATCGTTTCAGATCCACCTACTAGGGTCAAACGCCATACTGACATGGATAATAAATTTTTAGCCAGGGGCTACCCGCCATATGTGAGACCCCCACCCTCTCTTTCTGCTCCCAACCCACAATGTAAGAACAGGGTCCCCTTTGTGAGTACATATCACCCGTTCAGCCCCCTTATTAATGGTGTCATCTTTAAACATTGGCCTTTACTCCATCAAGCCTATCCTTCCATTTCGGAATTTGATTCTCGACCACTCATTTGCCACAAGCGGCCCCACAACCTGAGGGACAGCCTTGTCAGGGCTGACATTGGTCCCTCCAAGCCACCTGCCAGACAGATCTTCCTCTCGTGCCAACGTAAGGGGACTTTTCCATGCCTGCATTGTCTCCAATGTTCACACATCATCAAGGGTGATTTTTCACACACCCACGTACCGGTAAAAAATTCCCGATCCGTGGATATTTCACCTGCGAATCTAACTTTGTCGTCTATCTGATTAAGTGCCCCTGCGGTCTCGGATATGTTGGTGAGACCACCCAACATATCCGGGACCGCATTAATAAGCACAAATCCACCATCCGCTGTAAACAGACCACCTTACCCATCCCAGCCCATTTTATTGCCACAGGCCACACCATACCACAGCTCAGATTCCAAGTACTCGAGCATGTTGACCAACCCCGCCACGGTGGCAACCGCATCAAAACACTCAGAGAACGCGAGGCGTTCTGGATTTATACTCTCCAGACTCTAGAGCCACTAGGGCTCAATAGGGAATATGAGGCCCCCCACTAACACACTTATGGGTTGTACTCTTACATGTCCTCTTGATTGTAATTTGTGACATTATACTGCCAGGTTTTCATTTTGTCAGTTATCCCCCTTTTTTTCTTCCTCGGGTCCCATGTAACTATGGGTTTATACTTCCTTCACTTGTTTTGCTTAATGATACATATCTAAACTCTTATCCCTTATATGTCTCCTGCTAATCTTTGTTATTTATCCCCTGTCTTTTTTCCAGATATCGCACAACTGATCCTCTCCCATCCCTCACCTCCATCCAGTGGCACATTCCCATTCACGCTCTGCAGCAGGTAAATCACGGATACAATGCTCATTCAGCGTACCGCCCTTGCACCCACCCCCTGGCCGCCTCATTGTCACGTGCTAATGCACGTCACTGACATGCGCACTCTGTGCGTTCCACACGTGCGTTCCACCGCACGTTACCGGATGTGACGCGCCTCCCATCACACCACTGACTTCCTTATAATGGCGCCGCCCGGCAGCCGTCTTCACGCCACTGCAGCCTCTCTCCCTGCCACTGATGCCAGTCCCGGATCTCCACTGCAGGTAGCGCTGCTGTCCTGCACACTCCAACCACCACCGATTTTGGGATAACCCCTTTTCACCATGCTGCTTTGTCTTCCAGGCGTCCTCTCACCTCACATTGTGATCCTGTCACCCCTTCACCCACGGTATGTAGCATCTGCCTCCCTGTTGTCACTAACCATACTTACCATCTGTGCTCCATCTCCCTCCTTCCCTTACTCTTCCTCCTCCGTTCCTTTTGTCTTTTCCTTTTTTCCCTTTTTCCACTTTTCCCTCCCTCTGTTTCTCTCCTCTTTTCTCTCCCCCTTCTCTTTCCCTCTTCTCTTTTTTCTCTTTCCCTCTCTTTCTCTTCCTCTTTCCCTCCCTCTCTTTAACTCCCTCTCTTTCCCTCCCTTTCTTTTCCTCTCTCTCTCTCTTTTTCCTTCTCTCTCTTTTCCTCTCCCTCTCTTTCTCTCCCTCTCTTTCTCTCCCTCCTTTTCTCTCCCTCTCCCTCTCTCCCTATCTCTTTCTATTTTCTCTCCCTCTCTCTCTTTCCTTCTCTCTCCCTCTCTCTCCCTCCCTCTCTCTCTTTCCTCTTCTCTCCTTCCTTTTTTCTCTTTTTCTCCCTTTCTCTCCCTCTCTTTCTCTCCTCCTCTTTCTCTCCCTCTCTTTTTCTCCCTTTCCTTCTCTCTCTCTCCCTCTCCTTCTTTCCCTCTCTTTCGCTCCCTCTCCTTTCCTTCTCTTTCTCTTCCCCTTTCTCTCTCTCTCTCTCTCTCTTCCTCTCTCCCTCCCCTCTCTCTCTCTCTCTTTTCCTCTCTCCCTCTTCGTTTCTCTCTCTCTCTTTTTCTTCCTCTCTCTCTCCACTCACCTTGGTATTGATACCAGCTCCGGCTGTTTGATTTGAATATCAGCTTCGGCTGTCTGCCTTTACCTGTATCACTTGACCATTATTATCTCCTATGGTACGCAAGTTTGTTATCATACCTGTACTAATTATCTCTCTCTCTATGTGATTAAAGGTCCAGTCACACTAAGCAACTTACCAGCGATCCCAACAACGATAGGGATCGCTGGTAAGTTGCTAGGAGGTTGCTGGTGAGATGTCACACTGCAACGCTCCAGCGATCCCACCAGCAACCTGACCTGGCAGGGATCGCTGGAGCGTGGCTACACAAGTTGCTGGTGAGCTCACCAGCAACCAGTGACAAGCCCCCAGCGCCGCGTGGAAGCTGCTGCGCTTGGTAACTAAGGTAAATATCGGGTAACCAACCCGATATTTACCTTGGTTACCACCGCACGGAGCTACACGTGCAGAGAGCAGGGAGCAGCGCACACTGAGCGCTGGCTCCCTGCTCTCCTAGTTACAGCACACATCAGGTTAATTACACGATGTGTGCTGCAGCTAAATGTGCACAGAGCAGGGAGCAGCGCACACTGCTTAGCGCTGGCTCCTTGCTCTCCTAGTTACAGCACACATGGGGTTAATTTCCCGATGTGTGCTGCAGCTACATGTGCACAGAGCAGGGAGCAGCGCACACTGAGCGCTGGCTCCCTGCTCTCCTAGTTACAGCACACATGGGGTTAATTTCCCGATGTGTGCTGCAGCTACATGTGCACAGAGCAGGGAGCAGCGCACACTGAGCGCTGGCTCCTTGCTCTCCTAGTTACAGCACACATCGGGTTAATTAACCCGATGTGTCCTGCAGCTACATGTGCACACAGCAGGAGCCGGCAGCACAGGCAGTGAGAGCGGCGGCGGAGGCTGGTATCAAAGGTAAAAATCGGGTAACCAAGGACAGGGCTTCTTGGTTACCCGATGTTTACATTGGTTACCAGCCTCCACAGAAGCCGGCTCCCTGCTGCCTGCACATTTAGTTGTTGCTGTCTCGCTGTCACACACAGCGATCTGTGCTTCACAGCGGGACAGCAACAACTAAAAAATGGCCCAGGACATTCAGCAACAACCAACGACCTCACAGCAGGGGCCAGGTTGTTGCTGGATGTCACACACAGCAACATCGCTAGCAACGTCACAAAAGTTGTTCGTTAGCAGCGATGTTGCTAGCGATGTTGCTTAGTGTGACGGGGCCTTAAGAGCATACTCTGCAAAAACGTGTGGAACCTTGCCATTATTTGCAAACCCCCGGTTGTCCTCCGAGACCCGTGGTTCCTTACTCTGACCAGTGATGTACGTTCCTTTTGCAGTGTATTAGTCAATAAATTCACTTTTGCATAATTCCCCCCTTGTCTTCATTTTGAGTGCTGGGATTATTTTTACTATATGATTCTTTATCCCCTAAGCACCTTTAGTGTATGTGGTGAAGCCTGTAATTTCTATATATTTCTTTCCACCCTATGGACTGGGTGTGGACAAAAGGGAGGCAGAACAATGTCCTCGTTCATATGAAATGGGAAAGTAACCTTCGGAAGAAAATCCGGAAGGGGGCGTAGAACCACCTTGTGCTGATGAAAGATCAGAAAGGGTTTGCGGCAAGAGAGTGCTGCCAGTTACGAAACTTGTCTGATGGACGTAATCGCCACTAAGAATGTTACCTTCCAGGAGAGAAGAGCAAGAGAAGGTTCCTTAAAAGGTTCAAAGGTGGACCCTGGATACCGTCCAAAACGAGATTGAGGTCCCATGGGTCCAGCGACCGTTTATACGGGGGAACTAGATGGGAAACGCCCTTGAGGAAAGTCTTGACTTGCGGATTGCAAGCTAGGCGGTATTGATAGAATATTGAGAGAGATGAAACCTGCCCCTTAAGGGAGGTGAGGGCCAACTCCTTTTGCAACCTGACTGCAAAAAAATCAAGAATTCTGGGGATCGCCAGAGGCATAGGTTGGACATTAGATTCCCTGCACTGGGAAAGGAAAGTTTTCCACATACGGTGGTAAATACGGGATGAAGGCCGGCTTTCGGGCACTGTACATGGTGGAGATGACCGCGGGAGAGAATCTTGCTCTTGTTAAAGCCCAGGTCTCAATGGCCAGGCCGTAAGCTTCAGGGCTCTGGAGTTCTGATGGGAAATGGGCCCTTGGGTCAGCAGGTCTGGGATGCTTACGAGGCGCCATGATCAATTGTACTCATTCGGCATACCAGGCGCACCTGGGCTAGTCCGGTGCTATTAGTATCACCGGGACTCCTTCTGCCTTGATCTTCCTGATTACCCGGGCAGCAGGGGCAGAGGCGAAAAACATGTAAGGTAGATGGAAGTGACTTCAGGAGACTAGAGCATCCGCGCCGATGGACTGTGAATCACGTGACCTGGCTAAGAACGCGGGTACCTTTGCGTTCAACCTTGAAGCCATTAGATTCACGTCTGGTGTACCCCAGCGAGTGCAGATGTGTGGGAACACTTATGGGTGGAGAAAACACTCTCTGGCGGCCAGGCCTTGGCGACTTAGAAGGTCCGCCACCCAGTACTCTACTCCTGGTATGTGTAGCATGTGTAACACTGAAAACACAGACCCCCGTCGATTCGGCCCAGGTAAGGATCCTGAGGACCTTGAAATAAGCTGTCTTGCTGCTGGTACCTCACTGCCGCCGATTGACCTACACCACAGCTGTTGCATTGTCCAATTGGACCCGAATCAAACGACCTGCTAGCAGAAGGGTGGAATGACCTGAGCGTGAGAAAGATCGCACTGATTTTCAGGATGATTTCTGGGAAGAGAAGACTCCTGGGGTGTCCAACGTCCCCAAGCTGTGTAGAGTCAGTACGCAGCTCCCCAGACTAAGAGGCTGGCGTCCGTGGTCAGGAGTAGCCAGTCCACTTGGGGGAGAAAAAACTCCCTCTCGATATGGAAGAGGACTGAAGCCACCAGCAAAGCGCATACCTGACTGAAGGTGTCAGGTTAAATGTTCATCAAAGGAAAAAAGGGGCTCTTGTCCCAGGCAGCTAGAAGTGCAAGCTGCAGTGGGCGGTGGTGTGGCTACGCGAGCAGTACTGCCTCTATAGCCGCCGCTATCCTACCTAGCACTCTCATACTGAATCGTATGGAGCGAGAGGATTATGTAGAAGACAGTGTAACGCTTGTTGTAGAGCGGTCGCCTTGTCTTGAGGGCGAAATATCAAGCCCCGAAGGGTGTCCAGGGACATGCCCAGGGAGGTGACGGATTTTGACAGGACCGGGGATGATTTGACTGGAGTCAGAAGTCGCCCTAAGTGGGATAGGGTGCCCATAGAGATCTGCACGCTGGTTGAGTCCTTGATGAGGAGGTCATCCAAGCAAGGCAGAACAGCCACTCTACTGGCGTGAAGGGCACTCATGGCGGCCGCCATGACCTTTGTTAAGACCCTTGGCACTGTGGCAGAGCCGAGGGTAGGGCCACAAATGAAAAAAAAAAAAAAAAGAAGTCCTGAACAGCGAAGCCGAGGAACTTTTGGTGAGCTGGAGCGATGGGTATGTGCAGGTACGCGTCCCTGTAGCTAGGGAGGCAGGGAATTCTCCTTTGACCATAAAGGTAATAATGGACCCTAGGAATTCCATTCTGAATCTCCTTACGTGCACATGTTTGCTCAGGTGTTAGAGGTCCAGGATGGGTCGAACTGACCCTTCCTTTTTTGGGGACCATGAGAGGTTGGAATAGAAGGCCTTGAACCTCTCGCCATCCGGAACCGGTACCATCACCTTTGCTGTTTGGAGGGAGTGGATCGCTGAGGAGAAGGCCTCACGGTGTTTTGGAGCCTTTGGGGGGGTTTGAGAGAAAAGACTGCCCAGGGGATCGGGTCCTGAATTCAATGTGGTAACCAGAAGACACAAGGTATCGTACCCATTTGTGGTCTAAGGCGGCAGCCCAGATGGAGGAGGATGAGACTCCTTGGTCTTTGTCTAGACTGCCAGGACGAGGTGGACTCGGGGAGGGCTGAGAAGGTCGGGCCCTGCGTGTCTAGTAAAAGACATCCTGGGCTAGAGTTGGGGGAGGGAGGTACTCTTTTCCTCCCGTGGCGTCAGACAAAAAAAAGAGCCTGTCCAGATGATCGGCAAACCATCGGTCTGGAAAGGAGTACTGTGAGAGGCTTCTTAGAGACCGAGTCCGCTCTCCATTATCGGAACCAGAGGTCCTTACGGATGGCTATGGTATTTGAGGCGGCAATAACTGCGCAGGTAGCAGCGTCAAGGGAGGCCTGCATGAGGTACTCTGCCGCTGCAGCAATGTGAACTGTTACATCTGTGAGGGTCTGAGGGAAACTGGTAGTCCTGGTGCCTGTGCGACCCACACGGAAGGGGAGAGGGACCTGCAGCCTCAAGGCAGAGCGATCGAGCTGCTCCACTTGTCTGTCTGTTGGGTCCTTGAAGGAGGATCCATCAAGTAAAAGACAGGAGGGTCCTTCAGGCAGGTGGAAGCCAGGTGAGGGTCCACCGAGGCCGGATTGGCCCAGCCCTTAGAGACAGCTAAACCAAAGGGGTACCGGGACTCCACGAGTTTACGGATACCGAAGGGCCGTCAAAAAACTTTTTTTTTTTTGAGGTTTCTTCACCCTTTTAAAGGAGACCGCATGGTCAGTAGTAGTGGATGGGAGATCTTCCACATGCAGAGTTTTGGTTAATTGCTGCAATAAGGGAGTCCATCGCAGCTTGATCGCTCAGGGAGGTTGAAACCAAGGAATCATCCCGGTACAAACATCATTCCCCTTCCTCCGGCTCCTCAGAGACTGTGGAACATGTGGGAGAACCCCATCTGTGTACCCCAGAGGGAGAACCATGGGGGTCATGCCCTTTTTCTGATCTGCAACCGGTGAAGCAGAGGGCTGATTCATATCAGAAGGACCCTCTATAGAGGTGTCATCAGGCTGCGTTCTGTCCAGGGCCCCCGAGGGGTGTGAGGACAAGGTTGCATAGCCAGCACCAGGTTATGGGAACTGTGCCCATTCCGGGGGACTGGGAGCCGTAGGCTCTGGGCTGGCAGCGGTTGCTGCAGTAGTGGCGGGGGGAAGGGAGGGGAGGACTACTGAGGCACCGGACTCACAGAAGGAAGAGGTGCTATCATCCCCTAATAGCTCAGTGTGGCAGGATACATTAAAAGTCTTATAGTTATTGCTGTAGTTATGCAAGGCATAAAACATGTGACTGCAGCCTCTGGCTGATGAGCCACAAACTCTAATTGCAATGAGGGAGCATTGCTCTGCAGAGCTAATGTGCAAGTGAGGATATAACTCACCCAGAACACTGATGACCCCTCCCCACCTCCTCCTGCATCCCAGTTCCTGTGGGAAGGAGAAAGCCAGCTCTGAGAGACGCCCACAGGCTCTGATCACAACAAGAGGGAGCAATGCTCTGCAGGGCTCCTGTGTGAGGAGGGTTACGCGCGCTTTTGTGAGGGGGCGTGGCTTATCGAGTGTTGGAGGGGCAGGGGCTTAGCTCTGACAAGAAGGCATGAGAAAATATAATAATAAAAAAAAATGGTGGGAAGGGACTCCCCTCCCCCCCTCCAGGCCTGCACAGCAATGGTGGACAGAAAAAAACTCTATAAGTGTACCGCAGCTGCGGGTGCACTTAGTCCTGGGGGCTCTCCCCCTCCCCCCACCACAGGTGGAATGCTATGCAGGAGTCTGCAATCAGCTCATGTGCATCCAGTAAGTGTGACCTTTGCTCCAATTCCTGTCAGGGAGCTAGTGTGGAGATTCTGACGCCTGCTGTGCCCGGTCACAGAGCGTGTATCAACTGAGAGCCTGCCAGAGGGACTGAGGAAGTTTTTCATCTGCTCTAGAAATCGGAAGGATCTCACCTCATGTGGAGATGGCAGTCTGCCTGGTCACGCTGGTGCAGAGCGTGTATCAACTCAGAGCCTGCAAGAGGGACTGAGGAAGTTTTCATCTGCTCTGGGCTCTGGAAAATTGGTGCCTGTGAGAACCGTCGTCCAGTGAGTAACAGCCCAGGATACAGAGTCGCAGGAGGGGGTACGGTTAGGCGACACTCCGCGTTCCCGCCTGTTGATGGTTTTGGGAAATCGGTCCCCGAAGGAAACCGTCGCCCTCTAAAAACAAAAAATTCTTGCTGCAGTAGTCTGCAGAGATGTGCCTCCTATAGACACTAAGCTAAAACTGAAGTAGCCTGGCTGGGCCAGGGGGTGTGTACTGCAGGGGAGGAGCTAACATCTTTGCATCTACTTAGTGTCCTCCTATGGATAAGCAGCATAGCACCCATGATCCTGTGTCCCCCAATGAGGTGTCAGAGAAAAAAAACATTTTGTTCTTTAATTTGGCCTATCTGTTTGGAGAAATTAGCAATCAATTAATTTTGACACCTAATGAGTTAACTTTTTAAGTCTAAGTGGGTGCTATTGTAGCACTCCACGGGGCAGGTGTTTAACCTACTCATTGCCTGGCCAGGGGTGCAGATCCTCTGCATTGTCACGGGATGGCCTGGCCCTGTTTCGTTGCCCCGAGGCATAGAGAAAGGAGGGTTGGAAGGTGGTAGGGAGGATGGAGGTAGTAGTTGGAGGTTAGAAAAGTCTATTAGGATCATGACGCCACCTGTGGTACGCAGCCAGGGATGGGGGCTGCCGCTGCAAGGTCTCTCACTGGGGCAGATGTCGAATGCAGTCGGGATGGTGTCGATCCCCACAGGTGGAATGGGCCCCAAGAGGATGGCAGGGGCATGGCAGACCCCGGGAGTGCAGGGCGACGGCAATCAGAGTCAGAGTCAATAGGTGCGGGTTCCAGGTCTTTATTTACTGGGTCAATGCCGCACCCCGGGTGCTGGTCTCTGCCGTAAAGAAGCTTCGGTCAATCCCGGGTAGGTCAGAGGTTAGGTCCGGTATGGCAGTCTCTGTGGGTCTCAGCCCTGTCGCAGGTGAAGTGGATCCTTGCCTTGGGATGAGCCACTGAACTTAGTCCCGGATCCAGTGTATCACTGGGCCTCAAGCTATTTGGGTGCTGGATGGGAGACCTGAAATCTTTCCGTCCTGCAGATGTTGGCAGCCAATGTGAAGTATAACTTGCCATATTACTGTGCACCCTGTAGTAGTGCTGGCCCTGTGGAAGCAGCCGCCTGCTTCTCCCCAGCGACCGCTGTAGAACTCCTCCGTCCCACAAGATCTACCGTACCGGATTCCTCCTCCTCCTGATGTCTCCAGCCTGCCCCCAGTCTGGCCGATTCTATCCGCAGGAGCTCTGAAGCACTCCCTGCGGACGACCGTGTTGTTCTGTGTTCCCAGACGTTCTGAAGTAATTCTATCTCTGCTCCTGTACATTCCTGTGCTCCCCCCTCCCTCTGGATGAGTCACCAAGCTAGGAACTTCCCATTTTTCATCGTGATCACCTCTACTCTAATTAGTGAAAAGCCAATTTCAAAATTGCCAACTCATTCTCTGACTGTGTGATTTAAGTGAGATATACCAGACGTTAACCTTTCCATACCCAGGATGGATACTGCGCCTTAATTGAGTTGCAGTACCCTGTGGCGACCAAAAGCCCAGGGGCGCCACCTTCCATACTTTTCACTGGTAGGTGTACTTTTGCCTGTATGAGTTGCTATCTGATAACTTTTATTAAGTCCTAGTGAGTGTTAACTCATCAAGTGGCAAATAATAAAATCTAATAATATCTAATTAGATTGTTAATGGAGGCAACATTTAAAATACTAATACTTCATCCATTATTGCATCATGTGTCCAGTTCATCATGTAAAAGTTTTTGAAAAATCCTTTGGTGTTACATCCCTAAAATGGTAGATTTAATACATATTGTTTGTTAAATATCAGTTCAACAAGTCTGTTGCACATCTTACCATTTACAGATCTCAGTATATTGTAGATGTTTTGCTGCCGTTGCTTGGTAGTGAATAATACAATGATTCCAGTCCATTGAAGGATTTATCTGTGTGATGAGCAATAACCCCACTCCTCCAACTGACCTCATGCCACTTCCAGGACAGCCCATTTTCTAATATGTGTTGGTTTAAAATGTGAAAAATATCTACACCAGTTTTTTTGGTGCTTAAAAACCTTTCACACAATGATTACCAGACAAATACCGTATTTTTCGGACTATAAGTTGCATCGGACCATAAAATGCACCCTGGTTTTACAGTAGGAAAATAAAATTTTAAGCAAAAAATGTGGTCATCACACATTGTTATGGAGCGAGGATCTGCTGCTGACACATTGCTGACAAATTCTCTACTAAGGTACCCCATCCTGGTAATGATCCTACTGCCTTATACATTATCCCCATCCTTGTATATGTGTCCCCCATCCTGATTAATACCGCCATCCTGATAAATACCCCCATCTTGATTAATACCCCAATCCTGGTATGTGCTCCCATCCTGGAATATGTCCTCATCCTGGTATATGGCCCGGATCCTGTGGCACGCATAAAAACAAACATTTATACTGACCTTTCCTCACTCCATGCAGAATTGCTCATCTTCCTGTCTGTGCCAGCAGCAGTGCTGCAGACCTGTGTGGAGCTGTACGCACAGCGATGACTTCATCGCTGTGCACACCGCTCTCCACACACATCAGTGGGCAGGCAGACAGGAGGTCATCGTAATGCTGCAGGGAACGGTGACCGGTGAGTATACTTATTCACTGCCTGATGATGATACGCGGGGGCAGTGAATATAGCCACACATATTTACTCAAGGTTGTAGGAGGCAGGGATGATCACGTGGGCCGGCTATATGCATGCACCCCCCGCCCATCATCCTGCCCACCTCTCAGCGCCGGCTTACGAGCTTAAAAATAGCAGCCTGCAGCCACCTCAGAAGTGGCATATCCATTAGATGTGCGAATTCTGGCACTGTACCCGACTCTTCACATTGCCCCGGTGCGGTGGCAAATGGGGTAATATATGGGCTTGAAGCCAGCTGTGAATTGCCAGCTGGTATCAAACCTTGTTATTAGTAATGGGTGGTCATCTATCAGACACCCCATTACTAATCCAGTTGTTGGAAGTGGTCAAAATTAAAAAAAATACTTTTTTTTATAATAAATTCCCCAACACCAGCCCTCATTATTTTAAAAACAAAATTCCTTTAAGTTCCACCATAATCCACAAGGAGGTCCCACAACATTCTTCCAAAGTGAACATAAAAGACATAAAAATAGAAATATGTTAAAGAAAAAAGACAAGAGGCACTCTTATTTAGTAATTTATTTCCCATCAAAACCCTAATCCGGTATCCATATGGAGGTCCCACGTCGTTCTCAGGCTCACTGTCCCAGCCTGTGATGAAAGGGACATTCCGTCTCATGCTGCACTGTGTGAAAACCATGGCAGTGAACTGCGATGACCTCATGGGGGAAACACATTAGTGTGCAAAATGCTGCTTGCAGTGATGAGCTGTGATGTCATGAGTTCACAGTAGTTCATTGCCGCAATTCTCACACAAAGTAATACATGAATGGGTGACTGTGATGAGTGGTGACGTCATGAGTTCACTGCATGTTACAGATGCCTGCTCTCACTCTACTTTGTGTGAAAATCTCGGAAATGAACTGCGGTGAACTTGTGATTTCACTACTTGTCACTGCCAGCGGTAGTTTACACATAATTGCATGGTCTACATGCTGTGACCTGAGGTGCTTTCATTAGGTGATCGCAGTTCACTGTCGTGGTTTTCACACAACACAGTTTGAGAACTAGCAGAGGCTGCTGTCCCAGCCTATAGGGAACCTTCTTTTCTTCACTGGCTGGGACAGTGAGTCTGGAAATGTCATGAGACCTCCATATGGATTACACTGGACAAGATTAGGGTTTTGATGGGTAATAAATTGATACATGAGGGTGTCTCTTGTCTTTTTTCTTTAATAAGTTTCTCTTTTTATGTCTTTCAGGTTCTCTTTGGAGGAACGTCAGGAGGCCTCCTTGTGGATTATTGTGGAACTGAAAGGATTTTATTATAAAAATCTTTTTTATTTTTTATTTTTGACCAATTTCAACTACTGGATTAGTAAGAGGGATGTCTGCTAGACGCTCACCCATTACTAATATTAGGGCTTGATGCCAGCTGGTAATTCACAGCTGGCATCAACCCGATATATTGCTTTCTTTGCTACTGCACCAGAGCAATGTAAAAAGCCAGGCACTGCACCAGAATTGACCCATATAATGGATGCGCCAATTCTGGGGTGGCTGCATGCTACTATTTTTAGGCCGGAAAGTGCCAAATAACCATGGCCCTTCCCACCCTAATAATATCAGCCCCCAGTTGTCTGCTGTTCCTTGGCTGGTTTTGAATAAATAATGGGAACCCATTGTCATTTTTTTTTATTAATTTTTCAAATTATTAACCCCTTAACGACCCATGACGTACTAGATACGTCATGGATCGTGTCCCGGTAAGCCCCGCCCCCTGCCGCCGGCGGGCGGCGGCGAGACGCGCACATATCAGCTGTTATCAACAGCTGATATGTGTGCCTGCTAGCCGCGGGTGGAATCGCTTCCACCCGCGGCCATTAACCCATTACATTTCGCTGCCAAAGTCTTGGCAGCGATATGTATATGGGCGCCGCCATTACAGTGACTTACCCTGCCCCCGCCGGAAGTCACGTGACATGATCACGTGACTTTCGGCAGTTGCCATGGTAGCACAGGGTCATGTGATGACGCCTGTGGCTAACATGAGTCACTTCCTCTCAATGCCGGAATACAGCCGGCATTGAAAGTGAAGCAGCAAATCTGCAGTTCTCAGCTCTGTAGCTGAGATCTGCAGATTGTGCAAAGCGATCGGATTGCTGATCGCAATAGCCCCCTAGGGGGACTAGTAAAATAAAAAAAAAAAGTAAAAAAAAAAGTTTTAAAAAATTAAAAAAAAATAAAAAAACCTAAAAGTTCAAATCACCCCCCTTTCACCCCATTGAAAATTAAAGGGTTAAAAAAAGAAAAAATACACACATATTTGGTATCGCCGTGTTCAGAAATGCCCGATCTATCAAAATATAAAATCAATGAATCTGATCAGTAAACGGCGTAGCGGCAAAAAAATTCCAAACGCCAAAATTACGTTTTTTGGTCGCCGCAAATTTTGCGCAAAATGCAATAACAGGCGATCAAAACGTAGCATCTGCGCAAAAATGGTACCGTTAAGAACGTCAGGTCAAGACGCAAAAAATAAGCCATCACTGAGCCTCAGATCCTGAAAAATGAGAACGCTACGGGTTTTGGAAAATGGCGCAAAACGTGCGCCACGTTTTTCGGACAAGCTTGTGAATTTTTTTTAACCCCTTAGATACAAGTAAACCTATACATGTTTGGTGTCTATAAACTCGCACCGACCTGAGGCATCATACCCACACATCAGTTTTACCATATAGTGAACACGGTGAATAAAATATCCCAAAAACTATTGTACAATCCCACTTTTTTTGCAATTTTTCCGCACTTGGAATTTTTTTGCCGTTTTCCAGTACACTATATGGTAAAACTTATGGTTTCATTTAAAAGTACAACTCGTCCCGCAAAAAACAAGCCCTCATATGGCAAGATTGATGGAAAAATAAAAAAGTTACGCCTCTCGGAAGAAGGGGAGCAAAAAACAAAAACGCAAAAACGGAAAGTGCCCGGGGGCTGAAGGGGTTAAAAAAAACAGAGTGGGATCCCCTCTATTCTACAAAACCAGCCAAACTACAGTTGACAGCTGAGGATTGCAGCCCGCAGCTGCTGTGCCTGTGTTAGTTATGGAAATTAGGGGGAACACCATGTCTTTTTTTAAAAAATATTTTTTATTCCTGCTAAATAGCTGTACAAGCTATTATCTATCTATCTTTATCTATCTATCTATCATGTATCTATACTTCTGGCTTTGCATATCTTTTACTCATAAAAAAAAACATTAATTTCAGTATCATGTATTATTTTACAGTACCAGTCACATGGACGTGTCACACGGACCGCTCACGGATGACACATGTATGGCCATACGGATGTCCAAAACAGACAGTGCAAGACGTGCATTTTTTACACAAACGTATGAATGAGGTCTAAGAGGTTTAGAAACACTGCTCTAATTGCTTGCAATTGCATATGCTATGCTATGCTATGCTATTCTATGCTATGCATATGATGCTAAATAGTCAGATCTAAGTCTATAGTGGATGATTATAATAGAATGCATTTGGGATAGATAGATAGATAGATAGATAGATAGATAGATAGATAGATAGATAGATAGATAGATAGATAGATATGTCATTTTACTGCAAGTAAGCATCTAAAAAGTACTTAGATTACTGAGATTTCAAGAATTTGGAAAATAGATATTGTTTAAGACCCATTCACAATAAAAAGTGGAAAGAGGATATGATTTTCATTTTTTACCTCAACAGCATAAATGCTAGGTTTACTCTTGTTGGAGCATTAAACTCAAAAATACCCACAGACAAGACAAGGTTTGTCTCTCCATAGTTCTCCTTGGATTAGACAATGAAAAGGACACATATAATACATCTCTGGTGCCCTCTTGTGTACACTGTAGAGAATACAAATTTGTATGTTCGCCTCCTTGCTTTGTCTTCAAAATACACCACTGTATAGGATGTAAAAGTTAAAGAGCCCAGAAGCTCCTACACCTACTAAATGGGCTTCAAATGTCTGTCCAGAGCATTTAGTCTAAGAGAAAATACCATGGTACATCCAGTTAACAAAAAAAATAAATTTATTTTGTACCAGCAAGTCTGTGCATATGGGTCATCATTAGACAATAGACCTTGTTCACGGCCTATGGAAATTGTAGAAATACATATTGAAATATAAATAGAAGTAAAAGTTGTGAATAATTCTCACAAAAGTTTGTAAAGTAAAATACATCAAAATAAGTAGCATAGATTCAATTATGTTAAAAAGCAAAAGAGCAGATAATATATTTTTATATATGTATAAAATGTACATAAGGAAATCCGTCATCAAAATAAGCATTGAGAATGTTTACTGAAATAATATTAGGCAAATATGATGAGAATATAAGGTAAATATATAAATACATCCAGGTAGAGCTACAGTATATATTCACGTACGGAGAAAGAAAAGAAGATAGGTAGAGAATAGAACAGAGTATATAGAAGAGAAGTGGACATAAAGTGACGAGTGCTCCACAATATCAATGCTGTCAGACATCAGGCGGATCGCTCTTATGGAATGGAGTTTAAGTGCACCGTGCTAGTCATAAAAGCTGGGACGTGTGTACAGGTGGGCCATGAACAAGGTCTATTGAACCAAATGTTGGCCCAAATGTACAGTCTTGGTGGCATGAGAAAATTAATCTTTTAGTTAATTAGATGTGTATTGGTATTGTCTCTTCTACTGTTGGATTTACCCTACGATTGAGCACCACTACATTTTACCATTGAGTGCCCGCTGATCAATGAATAAGAAATAGCATCCGAAACGGGTTTGTTTCTGTTCTCATCTCATTTTTTACTCTGGATTTTTATGCTACTGTCTATGGATCTATTTTAAATTAAATAATTTTTGAATAAAGGTTTATATATTTTTAAGAAGGTCGGTTGTTGGATTTCTACTCTTCGGAATTCTTTCCTGTTGGTAACACAGTGTCCAAGCAGTCGACCTTCGTTGCGAGCGATGAGCTGATTATTCTACTTTTTCCACCATATCTACCTTGTCCAGAGCATTTGTCAATGTTCGGCTATGTTCATGTCGCACCGAGGGTTATGGGGTACTCGGTCCCGGGCAGTGTATATCTGGGGAATGTCACTTTGGTGGTCGTTGCCCGGTTCCGTGCCCTGGATCCTTTTTGTAAAGTGGAAATATTTACAGGGGATTGGAATAATGTTCACATGTGATGCCACTTGCGGTGTTGCGGCTATGTAGATGGAGCCGCCGCTGCACAATGTCCGCTACTGGGGGTGGTGTTAATGGCAGCCTGGATGGTAGGCCCTCCGCAAGCAGGGCTAGATCCCAGAGGGTAGGTGATGTGACGGGTTTCTGAAGAAGGTAGTCCACACAAGAGTCCAGTGCAACTGGGCTTTTACTCATTTTTGCTGGTGATAACTGATTACCCGAGGCCAGCTGGTTTCACCTCCAGGTTCCCTTAGTCACAGTGCCAGTTAGTAATCTGATGCCTTCCTCCCCTGCACCTGTCTCTGGTTGGTGGGTCCCCGTGGTGTAGAGCAACTGGGGGTCCCCGTCCGGTGGTGTTTCTTTCCACTGCTGTCTGCCTGACAGTAGCGTGAACCCTGTGGGGTTGGAGTCTCTGGTCCTGTCCCCGGCTCTCTCTTTGCTACTGAGTCTCGGATTTATTTTAAGGTCAGCAAGGTCCTTGATGGTCCCCTTGCTGTGCAGGTGTTAACAGGCCAACTTAGAGATTCTGCCTTTCCTAGGGTCCTGTACCCTGTCGGTCCGTAGTTCTGGGAGTACTCCACCGTACTCCACCGGCAACTACCCTCCTGGCTCCAGGTCACTGTCAACCCCGTGTCAGTGCACCTCCTCCTGTCCACCTTCACTCCTTACCTCTCTCAGACTATCTGACTCTCTGTCCTAAGTCCGCCCCTCCCACCTGGTCAACTAGTGGACTGGACTGGCTCTACCTCTAGGCGGCCATCCATTGGTCCGACTCTAGCCTTGTACCATTGTATGGAGGATTGTTGGGGAAAACTGGGATTACCTGAAGTTTTTGTGTGTGATCGGCACTAGTCTCCTGGGGCCCTAGGGGGTAGACCTGGCATCCTGGTGAGAATGCAGAATCTTGTAGCTCCTTGATGGCTTCAGGGGCGCTACATTCACATGTGGTGTTTTTGCTGCGTATTATTAAATGAATGAATATTAAATGAATATGGGAATAAAGCACTGAAAATCGTGACAAAAACTTGTACACAATATTTATCTTGCCACTATTCTGTTCCTTGGTGCAGAAAAAAATGTTGCAGAAACAAAACATGTGAACTTACTTTTATTATCCCAATGCAGCCATGAATTATAATAAACAGATTGTTTTAAACTTTAAAATCAAGGATTTTTTTACACCCATACATATCCACATCCTTCCATAAAGTGTAAGATGCCAGGTAAATGACCCAATAAACACAGAGTACAAAAAAGATGCAGTACAGAACCTATTGACAATTGATAGATCTAATTATTGTCACTTATTTTTCTGGATTAAAAAAAAAAAATTAAAAAAAAAAAAAAAATATATATATATATATATATATATATAAAGCTGAGTGGAGGATACCGGGCACCGCTGATCCCTGTATGGCTGACAAAGCTGTGCTTTCAGGCAGGTGGAGACCTGGGTGCGTGTCCCAAAGCAAAGGCGATACAAGATCCACAATGAAGAGATGAAAGGTCGCACTCCAAAGGTCGAATAAAATATTTTTCTTTTTATTCCACGATCACATTAGGGGTACAGGTAGTGAGGGAGGATGAGGGGGTGCCACGTCGGACGACGGCAGCCGTTTCGCAAGTAACCTTGCTTCTACGGGTCCCGTAGAAGCAAGGTTACTTGCGAAACGGCTGCCGTCGTCCGACGTGGCACCCCCTCATCCTCCCTCACTACCTGTACCCCTGATGTGATCGTGGAATAAAAAGAAAAATATTTTATTCGACCTTTGGAGTGCGACCTTTCATCTCTTCATTGTGGATCATATATATATATATATATACACACACACACACATATATAATATATATATATATTTCCTTCAAAAAAAAAAAAGGAAAACTGGCAGAAAAGAGGCTAACTGAAGCATACAGGAAAAAAAATTATGATGGTGATAAATAAAACATAAAATTGCAACAAATTGCCTGTAGAGATTGGCTGAAGACATGCACTTCTAGTGCTCTTCGCAGATTATAATCGTGCTGTGATTACTGTAATCTCTCTGGATATCCCATTTTGAATACTAATAAGTTCCCTGGTCAAAATAATGGCTTCCTGTTTGATCTTAGGAATTGCTTATGGAATGGAAATAGTATTGAACAACTATGGATGTTTACCTCGGCCTCACATTTCATTAATGAAATTGAACAATTATCCAGTTTTATATAGCAATCTAAACTCTTTAGGATCGCCAAACTTTCAATGTTATCCCCTTCCCGACCTTGGACGTACTGGGTATGCTCTACTTGTAGGGAACTTCTCGACCTTGGGCATAACCAGTAAGTCCTGGCAATCGCAGGGACACTGTAGCTCCTGAGAGTCTTAAAAAAAAATTGAAAAGATTTGGGCTTGAAACATTTTAGTGGTAAAAATGTATTTTGTTAGTGTCACATCTCAACGTTATAAAATTCTGTGAAGACCCAGGAGGCTTAAGGTGCTCACTAAACATTTAGATAAATTCTTTTAGGGGTCTATTTTCCAAAATGCAGTTGCTTCTGAGAGGTTTCCACTATTTAGGCACATCAGGGGTTCTCCAAACGCCATATGGCATCCGCTAATGATTCCAGTCAATGTTTTGTGCCCATTTAATAGTTTTACACCACATATTGAGTTTTGACGCACTCAGGAGAAATTGCACTATCAATTGTAAGGTGTATTTTCTCCTGATACCCTTGTGAAAATGAAAGATTTTAGGTTAAAGCAACTTTTTTTGTGGTAATAATGTATTTTTTAATTTTCATGGCTCAAAGTTAAAAAATTCTGTAAAACATCTGGGGGGTTCAAAATGCTCACCAAACATCCCGATAAATTCCTTGAGAGGTCTAAATTCCAAAATGGGGTCACATGTGGGGTATTTTCACTGTTTAGGCACATAAGTGGCTCTCCAAATACGACATGGCATTCACTGTCTATTCTATTCCAGACAATTTTATGCTCTAAAATTCAAATGTCGCTTCTTCCCTTCCAAGTCCTTTCATGCACTCAAACAGTAGATTGCACAACAGATTTTATGGTGTATTTTCTCCTGGTACACTTGTAAAAATACAAAATTTGGGGCTAAAGTAACATTTTTGTGGGGAATAAGTAAAATTTTAATTTTTTCCTCCCATATCACTTTAGTTCCTGTGAAACACCTTAAAGGTTAATAAACTTCTTGGATGTGGTTTTGAGCAGTCTGAGTGGTGCAGTATATACAATGATGTCACTTTGGGAAATTTTCTGTCACCTAGGACTGTCAAAGTAACTTTAAATGTGGTCCATAAAGAAATAGTTTTGTAAATTTTGGGGGTAAATGAGAAATTGCTGATGAACTTCGAACACTTTAAACTTCCTAACAAAAAATAATTCTATTTAAAAAATTGTCTTGATATAAAGCAGACGTGGGAAATGTTATTTATTAACTATTTTATGTCACAGAATTTTCTGGTTTAAAAGACATAAAACATGAAAGTTTGAAAATTGTAAAATTATAAAAATTCACTTCAAATTTCTGATATTCTCACAGACCAATGCAAAAAATATTGTCTTAAATTTCCCATCATCATGAAGTACTATATATCAAGAAAAAAACATTCTTAGAATTACTGGGATGTGTTGAAGCGTTCCATAGTTATTACATCATAAAGTGACACTGGTAAGAATTGAAAAAATTGGCCTGGTCATGAAGGGGAAAATGGTGGAATCGGCTTACCCAATATCTTTGCCTACCATGATTCTAATATCATTCTTCAAAGTAGACACTGGTTCCTTGAGTCTAGCAAACTTGGCTGGAAAAGCTTCTAATAACTCCTTTTTATTAGCATTGAATATATCCCATTTATTGGAGGCTGTTAGGGCCAGGTGGACGGGCAGACCCAGGAGGTGGATCCACTGGGCCGAACTCCTTGATGATGGTAAGGGGTCCGGTAGCTGGAGCACTACAGGTAGCAGAACAGTCCGTGTATAAGAGGAGAATGCAGAAGTCCCTGGGACCACGGAGTCACTGATGGTAGTCCGGGTGACGGAGCTCAGGTTCGGAGGCCAAGATGTTGTCAGGCGGAGTCCGGAACCGATGGAGCGAGCAGACGGGTCACCGCAGGGATCAGAGATGGAACGGACTGTCAGGATGGCAGATGGGCAGCGTTCGGGGTTCGGGAATCGGCAGGACCGGATGGCGAGACAGGATCGGCTCTAGAAGAGAGAGAGGTGAGTATCTCACAGAAACACAAGGAGACCTGACTCCTAGCTTGGAAAACACGAAGAACAGGCCCCGCCCACTTGGACATTAAACCCCTTTATACCCTGTACCTGCGTGTTCAATTTCCTGTCAGTGGACGCTGGCCCTTTAAGAGAGGGTCAATGACCGCGCGCGCGCCCTAATGCGCATGCGCGCGGCCCGAGTGCCAGAAGCCAGAGGAGGGAGCGGTGAGGAGGAAGCAGGAGAGCCGGGCTGGGGCTGGGTTGCCATCGGACGCCGGGAGCGGGGACCGGGCTGCCTGGGGACCGCAGGCGATGGAGCAGGAAGGCTGTGGAGCAGGGGACCAGGAAGCCTGGCACGGGAGCGGCGGAGCGCGGCAGGGGAGTCGGTAAGCAAGGCAGGGGAGCCGGGGAGCATGGAAGAGGAGCCGGGGAGTGTGACAGGGGACCCGGGGAGCGTGACAGGGGACCCGGAGAGCGTGACAGAGGCATATTTACCTTTGCCTTAACCACTCTTTGAATAAATTTACTATCTTACTTTCGAAAAAGCGATATACTATCTCAAAAGTCATTAAATTTAACATTAATCCCCAAAAACGTCCTGTTTCGTGGGAGGACGGTTAGAGCCAAGAATAGTAAAAGCTCTAACGTCTCCCAAGGTCCACTGAGCAGGTGGTAAGGCTACAGATGGACAAATGGATGGAAGACACAGCTTCAGAGAAAACTAAAACACATAGGGCGGTATTAACATCACACACGCCGGCAAACAGGATCTCTCTTGTTAACTGTACAGAGAGGACCCTGCAGGTGACTGTCTGTGCACGAACGAATCTCTCTTGCACAGGAGATACAGCTCAGTTAACTCCACTGAGCTGCCACTGAAGAACTGGATTGGTGGAGGAGAAGCAGGATAACTAGCCCTAACAGCACTACTTAGTCTTGACGTGATGGGTACCAACCCCTGACCCTGCTTACCGCATCCAGATTACTGCACAGCTCTGATACGCAACAGAGTAAAAATGATGCACGTGAAGCCATGGGCGTCATCCAGAGTCTTTTGAAGACTAAGCCCTGTCCTCAGGTCTGGTGCCAGAAGGCAATGGCGCCGGCCAATCAGAGACCGCCATGTCACCGATGATGTCACCAGTGGCCAATGCGGAACCACCATGTCATTGCTGACATCAGTAGTGGACAATGAGAGAACGCCGCATCACTGATGACATCAATGGCAGCCAATAAGAGACCACTGCGTTACTGGTGACATCAGCTGCGGGCAATCAGAGACCGCCATGTCACTGGTGACGTCAGCAGTAAAGATGAGCAATGTTCGAATCGAACCATTCACCAATTTCAAATTCGAGTGGTTTTGGGCGGTGTTCGAGTCGTTCGATGAACTCAAACGATTTCCTTCATGTTCGAGTTACCATTCGGTATATATTCGCTTTATAAAATCATCATACATTTTATTTTAGTTAGCCATTAAAAGGTATCACAACTACAAAATTTTAATTTTGTTTCTCTCACTGAGAGCAATCAATAATAGTTACCATTCGACAACGGTTCGATCACCAAAAGTGTGGCTTTTCACAGTAAAGCTATGTGCGCACGTTGCGTATCTGCATGCATCCTGCGAACCCAGCACAATCCCTCTCTCTTTCCTACTCACCGATCACTGGCGTGGCGGTGCACGGCTGTCACAAAGCTCCGGCGGCTTTTCCTCTTTTGAAAATGGCTGCCGCTCATTATTCAATCTGGTATTCCCTGCTTTCCCTGCCCACCGGCGCCCATGATTGATTGCAGTGAGACACGCCCCCACGCTGAGTGACAGCTGTCTCACTGCAACCAATCACAGCCGCCGGCGGGCGGGTCTATATCGTGCAGTAAAATAAATAAATAAATAATTAAAAAAAACAAAAACCTGTCGTCCCTCCCAATTTTGATACCAGCCAAGAGAAAGCCACACGGCTGGAGGCTGGTATTCTCAGGATGGGGAGGGCCACGTTATGTGGAGCCCACCACCCTAACAATATCAGCCAGCAGCCACTCGGAATTGCCTCATCCATTAGATGCGACAGTCCCGGGACTCTACCCGGCTCATCCTGAATTGCCCTAGTGCGGTGGCAATCGAAGTAATAAGGTTAGGTTAATCATGACAGGCGTCTCCCCGAGATACCTTCCATGATTAACCTGTAAGTGAAATTAAATAAACACACACAATGAAAAATCCTTTATTTGGAATAAAAGACAAAAAAAACCTCTTTTACCACTTTATTAATCCCCAAACAGACATCCAGGTCCGAAGTAATCCACACGACGCTTTTAGCTCTGCTAAATGAAGCTGACAAGGAGCGCCATAGAACATGACTGCTCTGTTTCAGCTCCATGCAGCAACTGAAGTGAGCCGCGCTGTCACCGGAGACTTTACTCAGGTAGCGGCTGCGTGTGTGCGAGGATGATGATGGGGGCGGTAGTGTCTGCGTGTCTCTCTCTCTCTCCTCTCTCTCTCTTCTCTCTCCTCTCTCTCTCTTTCTCTGTCTCTTTTCTCTCTCTCCTCTCTCTGTCTCTCTCTCCTCTCTCTCCTCTCTCTCTCCTCTCTCTCTCATTTCTCTCGCTTCTCTCCTCTCTTCTCTCTATCTCCTATCTCCTCTCTCCCCTCTCTCCTCTCTCTCTCCTCTCTCTCTTTCTCTCTCTTCTCTCTCTCTTCTCTCTCTTCTCTCTCTCTTCTCTCTCTCTGTCTCATTCTCTCTTCTCTCTCTATCCTCTTACTCTCCTCTCCCTCCTCTCTCTCTTCTCTCTATCTTTTCTCTCTCTCCTCTCTCTTCTCTCTCTTCTCTCCCTTCTCTCTCTCTCTCCTCTCTCTCTCTCTCAGACCTGGCGATGATCAGCTGATGCGGTCACCTGACACTATAAGTCGAGCTGTGAGGCCGGCTTTTTACCGCCCGGCCGGCTAAACTATCAGCTGATGCCATCAGACAGGAGTCTGCACAGAAGTGTGAAGTTTTTGGGGGGTTTTTTTGTACTGATGCATCAGCTGATTTTATAAAAGCCGTTTATACAATCAGCTGCTGTGTCATGTGATTCAGGCCCTTGAACCTGAAACATCATCTGATCGCTTTGCCTTGATGGAGTCACTAATTGCATTGTGTTTTATTTCTAATAAAAACATTTTTCTGTGTGTTGTGTTTTTTTTATCTGTACTAGAAATTCATGGTGGGCATGTCTAATATTGGCGTGATACCATGAATTTCGGGCTTAGGGACAGTTGATACTATACAGCTAGCCCTAACCCCATTATTACCCAGCGAGCTATCTGTCACAAGGGCAGCTGGATGAGTTGGATACAAGGCTCTTGCATAGCAGGTTAGTCTGGTTGGTGGCTAGGGAGCCCTAATCAAGTTCAAGTATGGCTGTCCACTAATAAGATCAAGGGAAAGGATGTATCTAGGATTCTGGGCTTGAAGTTTATCGCTCCTTATCAAATAAGAGAAGTTATTAACCCTGCAGCTGGAGGTATCCCAGTACAGAATAACCATAACAATTTTCACAGGTCTTCGCTTGAAATGTGTGGTGTCTCAGGAGCTTAGTTATTACCACCACCACTAGTTTGCGTTATTGGTAACCTTTAGGTCAGGTTACAATGGAAGGGAACGCAAGTACATTAGGGCATTCTTTCCATATGTGTTATCGAGACAAGTTTGGTCTTCAGGCACCTAGTAGTAAAGAGGGTACTGTCACGAGTATTTCTCATCATTAGGAGACTCGTGACAGATTTGTGACACATTGCCTTGTGAGACTCTGGATTTTAAATGTGATTTGCTTTATTTTGGTGCAGTGATGGTTAATGTAATTTTATTTGCTAGCAGCTCCTGGCCTGGTTAGTTCACCTCAGGTGTAGCCGGTTTATGGACACTCCCATCTCCTTTCAATAGTCACATGATCCATTTCCTAATGCCGGTAATAGAATTAATTCTGTTTCTGACCACCTTAGGGTTAGGAAGTTCTCTAGGAGCTGCTGGTGATTCGCTGCTGGAGCTTTTTTTTGGTGCTCCTCTTTGGAGCTGAGTTGTCTACAGCCTTGGCTGCAACCATGAATTTAGTTGGTATATCCTTTTGTCTATGTACCCCAGTCTGTCCACTTTAATTTGTGTATCATTACTGTAGTGGTGACGTCTAGTACACTCAATGGCCTGTGGCACTGATGAGGGGAAGTACTCTGTTACGGGGACTGTCGGATAATAAGGGAATGGAAGGCTATCCAACAGTCAGGGTCCACCGTGCAGAGCTCTGCTGCAGAGTATGGCAGAGGATAGGGGAAACCTGTACCACCAAAGCGGTACTGACACTGTTGCGTCACAGTGTCACCAAGACCAATAGCGGCGTATACTGTTTAAGTCACAGCAACTACCTTATTAGAATAACATAAGAGTGGAAATGCAAAAGAGTGAGGAATACAAAATAAAAGTGCATAGAAGTCTCACAGTCTGTGAGCGTGAAGGCACCTGTCTTAGTTAACAGTCACAGAGACTAGGTGTAGTGTGTGCAATATGGCACCTACCTATGTCCGCTCTACTTGTGGTGCAAGGATACGGACAGCAGCAAGGCTGCTAGCTTGAAACTCCTGCCTATGACCGCTCCCCTAGTGTGCGAGGATACGGACTGCTGCAGGAGGCAGTGTAGTGGAGCGTTACCCTAGAAGGCAACGACCACCTAACCTACCTATGTCCGCTCCACTAAGGTGCGAGGACACGGACAACAGTACGGCTGAAAGGTACAGGAGCGCTACCCTACCGATAGCGCTCACCTCAGAGTAGAACCACAAGGCCCAGTCAGACCATGTGCAGCAAGCACCTGCCTATGTCCACTCCACTAAGGTGCGAGGATACGGACCACAGCATAAGCTGCAAGGTACAAGAGCGTTACCCTACCAATAACGCTCACCTAGAAAGAATAGGTGCCGCAAGGGACATGCACAGAACGTCTACTATGCAGGAACCAAGAGGACTGAGTGCTGAGCAGCGTGCGTCAGGGTCTTATATAGACTCTGTGCCTCATCCAAGATGGAGGACACCAGAGCCAATCCGCTGCCAGAACGACAGCAATGACGTCACGTTGGCCTATCACCGAGTAAGGCATCACAAGCACATGACCAGCGACCAATCGGCTTAGAAGGTGTCAGAGACATGTGACCTCGTGTCACAAGCACATGACCAGCGGCCAATCAGCTTAGAAGGTGTCAGAGACATGTGACCTCGTGTCAGTGATGATGTCACTCGCACATGTGCAATGGCTCCAAGATAGGACTTAGTCTCCAGCGCTCGCACATGTGCAGTAGCAAGAAATCCGAACATAGTCTCCAGTGCCGAAGGAAAGGGAAAGGAGACACACAGATGCCCAAAACGGGAACCGTAACAGACTTGTATAAGGACATTAAAAGAGGTTAGGTGCCAGACACAGGTTAGTGTCAGGGTCCTCCTCTCCTATACCATCTCCGTTGAAACCCGTGTATTTTTCCAAATAGTCGTTGGTCCCCCACAGTTTTTGTAGCTAGTAAAGATAAAGCAGACAGCAGGGGGGTGATATTATTAGGCTGGGAAGGTCCTTGGTTATTGGCCTAAAAATACCAGTCAACAGCTGCCCCAGAAGTATCACATCACATTAGATTAGCCAATTCTGGAGCTTCACATCTGCTCTTGTCAATTACCCTGTTGTGGCAATCGGGGTAATGGTTTTCGAAGTTGATGTCAGCTGTGAATTTGCCAAAAATACATCTGGCATCAAACCCTGGTTTTAGTCATGGAGAAAAAAAAGCACACAAAATAATTTATACAACCTTTTCACAACCGGCCGATTTTTCGCTTTCCTTTCACGTAACGTTTTTTTATTTTTCAGGCAATGTGGTCATGTGAGGGCTCATTTTTTTGCGGAACAAGCTGTACTTTTAAACGAAACTATAAGTTTTACCATATAGTATACTAGAAAATGGCAAAAAAATTTAAAAAGCGTAAAAATTTCAAAAAAGTGCAATAGTACTATTGTTTTTAAGATATTTTATTCACTGTTTTCACTCTATGGTAATAACGATGTGTGGGTGTGATGCCTGAGGTTTGTGCGAGTTTGTAGACACCAAACATGTATAGGTTTACTTTTATCTAAGGGGTTAAAGAAAATCAGAAGTTTGTTTGAAAAAAGTGGTGCACGTTTTACGCCATATTCCGTGACCCGCAGCGTTCTCGTTTTTCGGGATCTATGGCTCAGTGACAGCTTATTTTTTTGTGTCTCAGGCTGCCGTTTTAACGGTACCATTTTTGAACAGATGTTACTTTTTGATCGCCTGTTATTGCATTTAGCGCAAAATTTGTGTAGACCAAAAAACATAATTTTGGCATTTGGATTTTTTTGCTGCTATGCCGTTTACCGATGAGATTAATTGATTTTATATTTTGATAGATTGGGCATTTGTGAACATGGCAATACCAAATGTGTGTATATTTTTTATTTTTCAAACCTTTAATTTTCAATGGGGCGAAAGGTGGGTGATTTGAACTCTTGGGTTTTTTATTTATTTATTTTTTTTTATTTTAATAGGTCCCTTAGGGGGCTATATGGATCAGCAATCTGATCACTCTGCCATATCTACTGATCACAGTTACACAGCTGTGAACAGCAGATATACTCATTTACTGTCTCACCCAGCTCTGGGCTGGGTGAAACAGAAAGTGAGTCATATGAGCTACAGGAGTCATCACATGACCCTGTGCTACCATGACAACCACCAGAAGTCACGTCATCATGTCACGTGCCTTCCGGTATCGGCCGGTGAGTAAATGTTTACCGACGAAGCCATTATAATGGCGCTGTCATATATTGACAGCGCCATTTAAGGGTTAAACGGCACTGGCAGATAACGATTCTGCTCAAGCCTAGCAGGCACACATCTCAGCTGTAAATCAGCTGAGATATGCACTGATCGCTGCAAGCTGCTGGCAGCAGACCGCGGGCAGTAACAATATGACCGCTAGGACGTAATATTACTGCCCGTGGTCGATAAGAGGTTTTAAGCACTCCCCAACACTTACCCTGGTCCACATTTTATAAAAAACAAAACCCATGCAGGTCCAACAAAGCCCAATGAAACCAACATAGTCCAGGCTAATTTGACGTAGTCAAGGAAATCTGATGTAGCCCACAAATGGAAACATAAAAGACATAAAAAGATAGAAATAAAACTGAGACACTGTCCCTTGTTCACCACTTTATTAGAAAGCAAAGTTCTCAGGTCTCACAAAGTCCAGCGGTTCCCTCAATGTTTCTTGATTTCGCAGATCAAAGGCTATGAAGCCTCAGAACAAGGCTCCACAGGCATTGAGCAGCAGCCACTCATAGTGACTCTGATGAGTTTTCTATCTTTATAAGATTCATTGGTGTCCAAATATGCTAAATAAAGCATGCAAAACAAAAATGCTTTGAAAAAGAGGCAAACCTGCACCTTTTTACTGCTGCATTTTTCTTTTGGAAAGAGATGGAGAAATGGTGCAGAAATTTGTGCATCTAAATCTCAACACGTGCACATACACTAAGGGGCCCTTTGCACACTACGACATCGCAAGCTGATGCTGCGATGCTGAGCGCGATAGTTCCCGCCCCCATCACAGCTGCGATATCTTGTGATAGCAGCCGTAGCGAATGTTATTGCTACGGCAGCTTCACATGCACTTACCTGCACAGCGACGTCGCTCTGGCCGGCGACCCGCTGACTTACTAAGGGGGCGGGTCATGTGGCGTCACAGCGTCACACGGCAGGCGGCCAATAGAAGCGGAGGGGCGGAGATGAGCGGGACATAAATACCCCGCCCACCTCTTTCCTTCCGCATTGCAGACGGGACACAGGTAGGAGATGTTCCTCGCTCCTGCGACTTCATACACAGCGATGTGTGCTGCCGCAGGAACGAGCAACAACATCGTACCGTCGCTGCAGCCAAAATAATGAAAATGACCGACACTTCACCGATCATATGATACCGACACTTTTGCGCTCGGTAATCGTAGTTAAAACGATTTACACACTACGATGTCGAGAGCAACGCCGGAAGTGAGTCACTTTCGATTTGACCCCACCGACATCGCACCTGCGATGTCGTAGTGTGCAAAGGGCCCCTAATACTACATATACCCACAAATACTGCAATGTATTATACTATGTGCAATGTATTATACTATGTGCAATGTATGTGGTGTGTAAAGAGTAGAGTTGAGCGCGGTTCGCGGTTCTCCAGTTCGCGGTTCGAGTGATTTTGGGGGCTGTTCTAGATCGAACTAGAACTCGAGCTTTTTGCTAAAAGCTCGATAGTTCTAAATACGTTCGAGAACGGTTCTAGCAGCAAAAAGCAGGGCTTTTTACAGCTACAGTGTGCAGGAGCCATCGCTGGCAGCCTGCCAGAAGCTGGTAACCAAGATAAACATCGGGTATCCAAGCAAAGCGCTTTGGTTAGTAACCCGATGTTTATCCTAGTTACGTGCAGGAAGCCCACATTTCCCCGCTCAGCTCGCTCCACCCCCTCCTGCCCGCGGCATGTACACACGTACACACACACACACACACACACACTCTGCACACACAATCTGCACACATAGTCCCGCTCGGCTTACCTGCGGTGATGAAGTCCCGCCATCCCGACCTCAGCGCTGTCACTGTCCTCCATGGCCGCCGCTTGTCACATCACCTTCTCTCGCTTCCGACCTGAGACTGACTAGCGGTGACGTCACGGGCCTCTCGCGATACTTGGCTGTGAAGGAGGCGGTCATTGAACTCAGTGACAGGTGCTGTCAGTGTGCTGGAGATCAGCGCAGGTAATGTACCTTGCTGACAGCAGCACTTGTCATCCCCTGCAGTGACCTGGGCTGACCCATTGATGTTAGCTCAGGTCACTGCATTGCTCTCCCAGCCAATGGGGAACATCCTGCTCTTCATTGACTGGGACAGTGTGGATCGTCATGGCAACCCCTTGGATTACACCAGACCTGGATTTGTTTTTCTTTCTAATAAATTGGTTAAAGAGGGAATGTTTTGGGGAGTGTTTTTTCAAATAAAAATGTGTTTGTCGTCTATTTTTTTTTATTACTGACTGGGTTGGTGATGTCGGGTATCTGATAGACGCCTGACCTCACCAACCCCAGGGCTTGATGCCAGGTGACATTACACATCTGGTATTAACCCCATATATTACCCCGTTTGCCACCGCACCAGGGCGCGGGATGAGCTGGGGCGAAGCACTAGGATTGGCGCATCTAATGGATGCGCCACTTCTGGGGCGGCTGCGGCCTGCTATTTTTAGGCTGGGGAGAGTCCAATAACCATGGACCTCCCTAGTTTGAAAATATCAGACCCCAGCTGTCTGCTTTACCTTGGCTGGTGATCCAATTTTGGGGGCACCCCTACGTGTTTTTTTTTTTTAATTATTTATTTAATTTAAAATAACAGCGTGGGGCGCCCTCAGTTTTGGATTACCAGCCAAGGTGAGGTTGCCAGCTGTGGTCTGCAGGCTGCAGCCGTCTGCTTTACCCTAATTTTTGTCATTTTTTT
This sequence comes from Anomaloglossus baeobatrachus, assembly GCF_048569485.1. Lineage (NCBI taxonomy): Eukaryota > Metazoa > Chordata > Amphibia > Anura > Aromobatidae > Anomaloglossus > Anomaloglossus baeobatrachus. Next base: position 169,591,241 of record NC_134357.1, on the reverse strand, counting down.
GGCTAAATACAAAGCTAAGCACCCCTTAGTGCCACATGAAAGGCACCAAAGGGTGCAAAATTACAAAATGCAGGAGAGTGGGACATTATGTGTCTTTCTACCATTATAATGACAGAAAAGACTGATATGAAGTGCACAAGCACAAGAAAATCACCAGAGCGCTCTACGCTGTGAAATCCAGTACAAAATGGCACTCGAGTGAACATGTGACCGCCTCATGTAGGATGAAGCTATGGATCCTGGGTAAATTTATGCATTTACCCTCCTTCAGTTTTTTTGCAGTACACGAAAAAAACGGAAGGCACACGGATGACAAACAGATGACATACGGACCGTCTACGGAACGGAAACGGATGCCACCCGGATGCACCCGTGAAAAAAAAACGGACTGTTTTTTGCAGACCGCAAAAATGGATCGGTCGTGTTAATGTAGCCTTATTCTGATCTGCCGTTTATAAACAGCAGGCAGAAATAAGTGAATAACGCCCCCCGGCGTCAGAAAATCTCCGGGGTTTCAGGGCTAGCTGAGACCCTGGAGATCATGATTCAGGATGGTTTTTCCGGTCCCCGCTCACGTGATCACAGGTATACACCGTACACCGATGATCACGTTACAGTAAATGACAGCGCCGGTAAAAAATTATTTATCTCCCATCTGGCATGAACAAACACTTCTTCTCCACTTCTTCTCCACTTCTTCTCCACTTCTTCTCCACTTTTTCTCCATTTTTTCTCCACTTTTTCTCCACTTTTTCTCCACTTTTTCTCCACTTTTTCTACATTTTTTCTCCACTTTTTCTCCACTTTTTCTACATTTTTTCTCCACTTTTTCTCCACTTTTTCTCCACTTCTTATCCACTTCTTATCCACTTCTTCTCCACTTTTTCTCCACCTTTTCTCCACTTTCTCTCCATTTTTTCTCCACTTTTTCTCCGTTCTTTTTCTATGGTCGGTCTACCCATTAGCTCTGCCATGCATAGTGTAGCTCTACACCTACTGCACATGTTACTTTATGATTGACATCTCTTTCGTACCAGAGCTGTCTAAGCCTACTCTGACCCCATATTTGTCATTACTATTTTGTCCTTGTACTGTATTATGACATGTGTATCATGTGTTTCATTTCTTGCTGTGTTGCAATTTTTTTGCTGCATCCCAATTGTACCTCTACATTGTTCGAGTTTATGTTTTTGTTCTCTCACTCTTATGTGATACTGATTATTGTCATTTTTCATGATTACATGCAGATAAGTCCAATCTGACGAAGGCTCAGGCCGAAACATCATTTGTAACTTGTTTTGGACAAAAACATATATGCTTATGAAAAATTTTTTTTTCTTAATACATACTTAATAAAGAGTGATTTTGCATTACTATCCGTTGTGACTTACTGACTAAAGCCCACTTTACACGTTGCAATTAGTTGTACAATCGCATTTGCGATGTGACACGCCCAGGTTGCATATGCGATTGAATGAGATTGCACGTAGGTCGTTCATTTGCTGTCACACGAGCGTTAGTAGTCTATGTTAAATTGATCAATTTTATGTGCGATCCTTTAGATCATGTGTTCTGTGACGTATGCATTGGGCACCTTTTTTTTTTTTTTTTTTTTATTTATTGACTTGCCAAGCGTGTGTAATGTGTAGGGATGCGTTTTTACTATGTCATCTGCCATTCAGCTCTGCTACATGGCCGCTGACAGCAGCCACAGACAGCCATGTAGCAGAGCTGAATGGCAGATGACAGCAGACACAGACAGAGCCGCACTGTCAGAATGAACTCGGGTGAACTTCACCCGACTTCATTGTCATGCTGCGGCTCTGTCTGTGTCGCGCCCTGATTAGCGGTCACCTGTGAAGGGCTCACCGGTGACCGCTAATCTCCTAAGTGACTGAAGTTAGCAGCCCTCTCTCATATACTCACCGATCCCCGATCCCCGGCGCTGCACGGCGTTCACACTGCTCCGGCGGCTTTTACTGTTTTGAAAAAGCCGGCCGCCCATTAAACAATCTCGTATTCCCTGCTTTCCCCGCCCACCGGCGCCTATGATTGGTTACAGTGAGACACGCCCCCACGCTGAGTGACAGGTGTCACACTGCACCCAATCACAGAAGCTGGTGGGCGTGTCTATACTGTGTAGTGAAATAAATAATTAAATAATTTAAAAAAACGGCGTGCGGTCCCCCCCAATTTTAAAACCAGCCAGATAAAGCCATACGGCTGAAGGCTGGTATTCTCAGGATGGGGAGCTCCACGTTATGGGGAGCCCCCCAGCCTAACAATATCAGCCAACAGCCGCCCAGAATTGCAGCATACATTAGATGCGACAGTTCTGGGAATGTACCCGGCTCTTCCCGATTTGCCCTGGTGCGTTGGCAAATCGGGGTAATAAGGAGTTATTGGCAGCCCATAGCTGCCAATAAGTCCTAGATTAATCATGTCAGGCGTGTATGAGACACCTTCCATGATTAATCTGTAAATTACAGTAAATAAACACACACACCCGAAAAAATCCTGTATTAGAAATAAAAAACACAAACATATACCCTGGTTCACCACTTTAATCAGCCCCAAAAAGCCCTCCATGTCCGGCGTAATCCAGGATGCTCCAGCGTCACTTCCAGCGCTGCTGCATGGAGGTGACCAGAGCTGCAGCAGACACCGCCGCTCCGGTCACCTCCACGCAGCTAATGAAGACAGCCGTGCGATCAGCTGAGCTGTCACTGAGGTTACCCGCTGTCACTGGATCCAGCGGTGGATGCAGTGGTGGCTGCGGGTAACCTCAGTGACAGCTCAGCTGATCGCGCTACTCACCTCAGTTGCTGCGTGGAGGTGATAGGAGCGGCGGTGAGTAGCGCGATCAGCTGAGCTGTCACTGAGGTTACCCGCGGCCACCGCTGCATCCACCGCTGGATCCAGTGACTGCGGGTAACCTCAGTGACAGCTCAGCTGATCGCACGGCTGTCTTCATTAGCTGCGTGGAGGTGACCGGAGCGGCTGTGTCTGCTGCAGCTCCGGTCACCTCCATGCAGCAGCGCTGGAAGCGACGCTGGAGCATCCTGGAGTACGCCGGACATGGAGGGCTTTTTGGGGCTGATTAAAGTGGTGAACCAGGGTATATGTTTGTGTTTTTTATTTCTAATAAAGGATTTTTTCGGGTGTGTGTGTTTATTTACTGTAATTTACAGATTAATCATGGAAGGTGTCTCATAGACGCCTGACATGATTAATCTAGGACTTATTGGCAGCTATGGGCTGCCAATAACTCCTTATTACCCGATTTGCCAACGCACCAGGGCAAATCGGGAAGAGCCGGGTACAGTCCCAGAACTGTCGCATCTAATGTATGCGGCAATTCTGGGCGGCTGTTGGCTGATATTGTTAGGCTGGGGGGCTCCCCATAACGTGGAGCTCCCCATCCTGAGAATACCAGCCTTCAGCCGTATGGCTTTATCTGGCTGGTTTTAAAATTGGGGGGGACCGCACGCCGTTTTTTTTAATTATTTAATTATTTATTTCCCTACACAGTATAGACACGCCCACCGGCTGCTGTAATTGGGTGCAGTGTGACACCTGTCACTCAGCGTGGGGGCGTGTCTCACTGTAACCAATCATAGGCGCCGGTGGGCGGGGAAAGCAGGGAATACGAGATTGTTTAATGGGCGGCCGGCTTTTTCAAAACAGTAAAAGCCGCCGGAGCAGTGTGAACGCCGTGCAGCGCCGGGGATCGGGGATCGGTGAGTATATGAGAGAGGGGGATAGACTGACATGGACAGAGAGTGAGGGACAGAGATAGTGACCGACTGACAGAGATTAGTGAATGACAGACATTGTGAGGCGCTTCAGAACGCAGCTTTTCAGCTGCGCTCTGAAGCGGACCTTTTTTAAGCTGCGGTGCAGAGCGCACACCTGCGCACATAGCATCAGACACCAAAATCGTATGAGGGATGTCACACGTTACAATTGACTAGGTTCATACAACAAAACGCTCAATTCTAGAGAAAGATACGATGTGTTTGCGATCAACGGTTTTGCGTTCAATCCTGATCGCACGTAGATGTCACACGCAGATACCTCACAAACGATGCCGGATGTGCGTCACTGACAACTTGACCCCAACGACAGATTGTGAGATATATTGAAGCGTGTGTAGCGGGCTTTAGTCTGGGAGATTTAGAGTGCCGAGGTTACTCACTAATTTTATCTATTATTACCTCTGAGCACCTATATACCAGTGAGCAGAGCTTCCTCTACAGTAGTTCTCCTGATTAGGCATGCCCTTACCTCATGAGCAGGGCATTGCAGCTTTGGTAGCAACCATTATGACATGGACTCTGCTGCTGTGGACCCGGGGAGAGTGAGTGCAGATTCATTGCACCCACACTCCTCACATGAAGGGTCCGCACTCCTAGAAAATGGGGGATACGTTCCCTGAGTGTCTCCCCCCCATATTCTAGATGGTCCAGAGTCGTCGTGGGACCCCTTTATTTTTTTTCTTACAATAAATTGGTGAAAGAGGAAATGTTTTGGGGACTGTTTTTTCAAATAAATTTCTTTTGTCGATTTTTTTTTTTGTTAGTACTGACAGTTTATGATGTTGGGTATCTAATAGACGCCATGACATCACAAACTGCTGGGCTTGATCTCAGGTGACTTTACAGCTAGTATCAACCCGATTTATTACCCCGTTTGCCACTGCACCAGGGCACGGGATGAGCTGGGGTGAAGCGCCAGGATTGGCGCATCTAGTGGATGCGCCACGTCTGGGGTGCCTGCGGCCTGCTATTTTTAGGCTGTGAAGGCCCAATAACTATGGACCTTCCCACCCTGAGAATACCAGACCACAGCTGTCTGCTTTACCTTGGCTGGTGATCCAATTTGGGGGGGACCCTACTTTTATTGTGTAATTATTAATATTTATAAAATAATTATAAAAAAGAGCCTGAGGGGACCTCCACATTGGATCCCCAACCACGGTAAAGCTGCCAGTTGTGGTTTTCAGGCTACAGCCATCTGCTTTACCCTACCTGGCTCTCAAAAATGGGGGGACCCAACGACATTTTTTTTTTTTTAACTATTTTTTAAATAGAAAAAATTAATGGGCTTCCCTTTATTTTGATTGCCAACCAAGGTAATGGCAGGCAGATGGGGGTCGCAACCCATTGCTGTCTGCTTTATCTGCGCTGAGAATCAAAAATACCGCGGAGCGCTACGTCATTTTTTTAAAGATTTATTTTTACAGCACTGTGATGTCTAGCAATCAAAATACAGGGAAGCCCATTTTGTTTTTAGTTATTTAAGTAAATAATTAAAAAAATATATATGGGCTCCCGCTGCATTTTTTGCATTGCTAGCTAAGGGTAATCCAAGCAGCTACTGGCTGCTAACCCCCACTGCTTGGTGTTACCTTCACTGGCAATGTAAAATCCAGGGAAGCATTTTTTATTTTTTTTGCCAAAAAACTACAAAAAAAGGACGTGAGCTTCGCCATATTTTTGTATGCTAGCCAGGTATAGCAGGCAGGTGCTGGAAGAGTTGGATACAGCGCCAGAAGATGGCGCTTCTATGAAAATGCCATTTTCTGAGGCGGCTGCCGTCTGCAATTCGCAGCAGTGGGGCCCAGAAAGCTCAGGCCAACCTGTGCTGCGGATTCCAATCCCCAGCTGCCTAGTTGTACCTGGCTGGACACAAAAATGGGGCGAAGCCTACGTCATTTGTTTTCTAATTATTTCATGAAATTCATGAAATAATAAAAAAAGGGCTTCCCTTTATTTTTGGTTCCCAGCCGGGTACAAATAGGCAACTGGGGGTTGGGGGCAGCCGTACCTGCCTGCTGTACCTGGCTAGCATACAAAAATATGGCGAAGCCCACATAATTTTTTCAGTGGGCAAAAAACTTCTGCATACAGTCCTGGATGGAGTATGCTGAACCTTGCAGTTCTGCAGCTGCTGTCTGTCTGTATGTAAGAGCAGACAGCAGCTGCAGAACTACAAGGCTCAGCATACTCCATCCAGGACTGTATGCAGAAGTTTTTTGCCCACCAAAAAAATGACGTGGGCTTCGCCATATTTTTGTATGCTAGCCAGGTACAGCAGGCAGCCACGGGCTGCCTCCAACCCCCAGTTGCCTATTTGTACCCGGCTGGGAACCAAAGATATAGGGAAGCCCGTTTTTTTAATTATTTTACTTATTTCATGAAATAATTAAAAAACAAATGACGTGGGCTTCGCCCCATTTTTGTGTCCAGCTAGGTACAACTAGGCAGCTGGGGATTGGAATCCGCAGCACAGGTTAGCCCGAGGTTTCTGGGCGCCTCTGCTGTGAATTTCAGTCCGCAGCCGTCCCAGAAAATGGCGCTCTCATAGAAGCGCCATCATCTGGCGCTGTATCCAACTCTTCCAACAGCCCTGGAGCCGGGTGGCTTGTTGGGTAATCATGAGTTAATACTGGCTTTGTTTTACTAGCCAGTATTAAGCCAGAGATTCTTAATGTCAGGCACGTTTGACCCGGCCATTAAGAATCTCCAATAAAGGGTTAAAAAAAAGACACCACACAGAGAAAAAATACTTTAATAGCAATAAATACACAGACACATTAGAGACTCCATCTTTATTACCTCCTGTCAGCCCTCCACGATCCATGGTCTTCTGTCTTTCTCGTTCAACAAATGCAGCTCTGCTCCATCACTGCTGCATGGGGGAAGACGCTGCTTCCCGTGGAGCATTCACTCCGTGAAAGCTGCACGAGAAGCAGCGTGCAGCCTTCACTCCATGAGTGATCAGTGCTGCTAGTGGTAACAGCGGTAACGCTGACAGACACGTTACCATAGCAACGGTGCTCCCGGAGCCGCGGTTAGCGGTGACGTCACCGCTACCTGCGTTGCTATGGCAACGGTGATCTCCGTTAATGACCGGCTGTGTTAGCCGGTCCCTAACGGAACGGGGAGTCGACCGTGTGCTAGAGCATGTTGCCGGTACACGGCGATACACAAATGTGCACAGTGTACCGGAGAGATGCACTCGCAGGTCCTACATGACGCGTCATAGTCATGTGACCAGTCTGTAGCCAATGAGATAATAGCCACGTGACTGGTCACATGGCTATTTTGACGTCACGATAGGTCCTGCATCTCTGCTGGCAGTGCCGGTCACCGGGAGGATTCAGCGATCATCGGATGGAATAGCGGCAGGAGACAGAGTGCAGGAGGGATCGCGGGGACCGGTAAGTGTTATGGCAATGTTTATTAACTGTATGTGTACATTTATAATGCATTTTTATGTGTTTGTGATTGCCTCCCATTATAGCCTATTGGTTCGAGTTCTGTTCGTCGAACGTTCGACGAACCGAACTCGAACGGGAGCTCCGTTCGGCGAACCGACCTCGAGCCGAACCGCGACCGGTTCGCTCATCTCTAGTAAAGAGTAGCACCATAGCCTGCTATTCTGATCATAGGATTAATATGGGCATAGCAGGTAAGGCTTCTGCAGAAAAACTGTTACAGGCGCATTTTGTGAGCTTGTGTATATTCATTTTAGATATTACTAAGCTGCAGCTTGAATTCTACATTTGATTTTGCAATGGATTTCTGCTGAGATCCCCCTGTGATTCCACTAAACATTTCTCTGTGACAGGGTAACAGATGGCTGCATACATTGAATTTTCATTGTTTAACCATCTAAGAATCTAACAATGTCCTATAGACCCTCAGCCTGTATACCTCTATGGCAGGACTTGATTCCACAATTGGCCTTTGCATGGGATTCTTTGTAAAGTTCAATCACATTTAAAGATAAATGCATTGAACAAGTATATTAATACTTTGAAGGGGCTAAAGGTTTGTAATTATAATTAATAAAGTTAATGTATGAGCAAAAAAAAAAAAAAAACAAAAAAAAAACAATAAAAAGGAATAAAAAAGTTTAATTATAGAAGAGAAAAAATAATATGTTCTGTAACTTTTTAAACAGGATCTGTCAGTGTGACGCCCTGGCCTATCAGGTCGTCACAAGGGTGCCGTGCAATCTGCCCTTCTGCATGGTACCCGCTCCTCCTTGGTTACGGGTCCTGTCCCTTTGTTGTTGCTAAGAACAGGTATACACAAATCCTGAGGAACACTCTGCACCACACCCACCAGACACCCATTGGGCAGCCTGAGGGGAATAGGGCCGCCCAAATGGAGGGATGGTTGAAGGAGGGTCAGAAGTGTAAGTTGTAGTCAGAGAGCGTCAGTGAGCAGTGACAGGAAAGGTCACGCTGCGGAGCTGGGCTCCTGCACCCGTTTCAGGTGCCAGACATTGGCCTTGCGTGGAATAGCTGGAACCCCGGTCGCAGGGGGTAGTGACAGGGGGCACGGTACTGCCACGGAGGGCAGTTCAGCCGCCTTGTGCTACAACCGGGCAGGGGCCAGGGCACAGCGGGGGAAGCGGACTATAGGCTGGGAAGTAGCTTTATGCAGCTCAGTAATTAACCTGACGAGGACGGAATCTTCATGAACCGCTCTCCACCTACTCCGAAATCGGGGCTTCAGACCAACCAGCAACGCCAAAAGGGCACGGACTCAGCGTGTTCGAACTAAAGCTGCAGCTCATTCAAGACTTTGATTTACCTGGTGTCAGTGTCAGCATCTATGGACTGTGTGAGTACGTTGAGCCCCTTTGCGTCCAAAGGGTCCCCAGCCTGCCATCACCGAGACCCGGGACACCTTCCCCTGCCCACGGAGGGGTTAACATCACCAGCTGCCATCCCATCGCTCCAGGGTGCTCTCCCTCTCTCCTAAAACGCAGCAGTGGTGGTATCCTATTTTACCACAACCCGTGGGTGGCGTCACGAACACTATCCAATCCACCCTTTCTTCCCCCTTTTTATTTTCGAGAGGCCGTGCGACCCCGCCTAGGAGGGGCATCACAAACAGGATGCGAGCAGGACCCACTAACCTGAGTGACTTGCGCCTTGAGAAGTGAAGTCCGGGAGTCCAAATTTTTTTTCCCGCGGCATCTGCCATTTTCCCGCTGTTTTCACGCCAAAAACGCCATCTTCATCGGAAAGCGCGCGAAGCCGAAGCCCCACCCTTCGTCCTCAGCCTGAAACAGGAACCAGAAGTTACCAGAGGGCCACAGCGCACGAAAGAGTGCTGGGAGAAAACCGTGGGGGCGTGCCTGAATGTAGCGAAAGTGAAAGAGAAGCAGGGACGCCAGGACTCTGCCATACTGTTCCTGGACAACCCAGAGGCAAGATGGTGGAAAAGCGTAACTGTGCACTGGAGGATCCAGCGCCCGGAGTGGCTAAGGGGAGGAGGATTCAGCGAGCAGCCGCGGCAGTGCGAACCCGTGAGAATGACGACCCATGTGTGGAGCGGATAGGCGGTCACCCAGTCCCTGCTGATTTCACTGATCCGGCCGATGCAGCTGAGGGATCCGGGCCGCCCCCGCTTATGGCCAGAACTTGTCCGCCGCCACCTCTGTCCCCTGCCCTGGCTGACCCGGGGATGCTGCCTGCACCACCGGCAGTGGATCATGTGGCCCCCGAATGGGATGACGAGTCCAAGATTGCCGACCAGATTGACCTGGTTGCCATGGACTTGGAACCGGAGGAGATAATCGAAGCAGATTCAGGTTCCAGTACCCCAGAAACAGCATGGGTGCCATGTTATGGAGGAAACGGCCGCAGAATGATGTTGTCGTCACAAGCCCTGCTGGCGTTGGTGTGCCGCCCTGTGCTCGGCTGTAACCGAGCCGCTCAGGTCCGGACCTTCAGTGGGTGGCTCAAGGGTCTCCGGACCCGGGGGTCCTGCGGTCACTCCGACCAAAAAGGGGTTGGCGGTTTGGGGACGTAGGTGTACGGCCAGAGCTGTGTTTTAAGTTTGTAACGCCACCCACGGGATGTGGTGAAGATGTACACCACCGCTGCAGTTACAGGGCACCCGGGGGAGATGGTATGCGTTGTTAACCCCTCCGTGGGCAGAGATGGTGGCCCCGGGACCCATTGGGGGTGTTTTGGCGGTGCAGGGAGATGGGCGGCCGGAGGGCACTGGTGTACTCACTATTAGAATGAAACACTCGCGTCTCTGGTAAACCAAGATGATAGTGGTCGGTGCCCGCAGTCGGCTGCAGTCGGGTTCCCCCACCCGTTTGGTGGTCTCTGCCTTTCTCCTGCACCTGTTTGAGTTGTTGGACTACCTGCGCTTGCAGCATCAGTAGTCAGCTCCTCAGCTTGTGGATGTCGGAAGAGCCTGTTTGCCCGCAGACGCTGGCCCGTTGGATCTCTGAGCCTTGGCAGTGGCTTTCTATCCCCCTCCTTGGGCTGTTGTCTTCTATGAGGGACTTTTGGTGGGAAAGGACCTAAAGTCCAGACTGCAATCAGTTAATTAACTCAGTCCAGTAGTTTCTAGACCTCGTTTCAGGGTCTGAGTACCCCCTCTTGTGCTCCGGTTTCTGAGTCGGTTCCCCGGGTCGGTACCGGCGGGCCACTATCCTGTACCGGTCTACCACGGTGCCACCGAGCCATCTTCCTGGCTCCTGCAGGCAGAGGCCTCCATATGCCTCCTAGCCAAAGGTGCCCGGGCTCCAACCCTGGCATCTGTCAGTTAGTTGCAGACCTGACATACAGGCCTGCCTCCTCCACTCCACTCTCAAACTGAACTCGGACCAAACTGAACTGTGTTTTCCTGCCTCAGGCTCTCTGAACTCTACGGTGGGCATGTACAATCACTGGCTCTGCCCCCTGGTGTGTCCATCTAGCCCTGAGGGAGGTGACTAGGGTTTTATGTGGTTGGCTGGTGTTACCTAGTGAGGGGACTGGTGTTGTGCGGGGCTCTATCTGTGACTACCTGGCTAGTCCAGGGCGTCACATTAGAGATCATGGAAATGGAAGTAGAGTCCACTTCAGATGAGGAGATCTCCGTTGGCGACATGGAAGTTGAAGTAGTACCCATCTGACGTCGCTGCGGGTTATCGGGACACTATGCAAGGATGTGTCCAGGAGGTGCCCAGCATTAAAGGAACTGGAGCCTGTATGTCTAAAAGTTACGCAGACTGCCACTTTTGTTGAACGTCCTCAGTGTTCAAATGAGGAGGCTGTCAGGGGCCAACAACAGGGTCCCTGATGGAAGGTGGCAGCCGAATTTCCTGCAAGTAGATTGTGCCCTTCTTGTTGAACTTCTTTCCCATTCTTTGTTCTAGGGAAGAGGCCATCATGGTCTTGAGAGGTGCATGCAGATGCCACCATGAGGCCCTGGTGGGGCAACAGCTGCTATTTGGCTCAGGGTAAAAGTTAACGATGCCATAGAATTGTTTAGATATCGGTGCTTTCGTTTGTTATTTTTCACATTTTTTTTATTTTTCATATAGAAACTGCTAGAAAATGAGTGCTTTAATGAATCTGTTTTAAATTAACGGGAGAGTAACCTGATTTTTCTCTAGATTTGCTACAGGTGTACACTGGTACATGGATTTTGCCAATTTTGCAAGGATTTCGTTGTTTTAATAGTTAAGTAAATATGGACCACGGTCACAGGACAGGCTTGACCAACACAAACTTGTGTCTCGTACATAATTGCACCACCTGTGACATAACAGTCATCTGGCACATCCTGGGACCTTAACCCGGTCAAGGACCCACCTTAGGTTTCCAGGGGGAACAGGTTGTTTGGGTGGGGGTTTATTGGGATCCGGGACATTGGGACTGGACTGTCGCAGGAAGGGACCGCAACGGGGTAGGTTGGGTCCCCGCTGCCATCACAACCGGTGGCGTCCCCCTGTTGACAGATGAACTCAAAAAGTTTGTAACGTTAAAGTATAAGTGCCTCCCTAATGTGGGATGAACCTGTTAATAAATGTTATTAATGTTAACCTTTTTCTTATAAGTTTAATAAATGCTTGGCGTCCTATAGCTCGCGGACAAGCTACGTTTAACCAAGGGGCAATGTGACGTTCTGGCCTATCAGGTTGTCACAAGGGTGCCGTGCAATCTGCCCTTCTGCATGGTACCCACTCCTCCTTGGTTACAGGTCCTGTCCCTTTGGTGTTGCTAAGAACAGGTATACACAAATCCTGAGGAACACTCTGCACCACACCCACCAGACACCAATTGGGAAGCCTGAGGGGAATAGGGCCACCCAGATGGAGGGATGGTAGCAGGAGGGCCAGAAGCGTCAGTTGTAGTCAGAGAGTGTCAGTGAGCAGTGACAAGAAAGGTCACGCTGCGGAGCTGGGCTCCTGTACCCATCCCAGGTGCCAGATGTTGGCCTTGCCTGGAAGGAGCTGGAACCCCGGTCGCAGGGGGTAGTGGCAGGGGGGCACGGTACTGCCATGGAGGGCAGTTCAGCTGCCTTGTGCTACAACCGGGCAGGGGCCAGGACACGGCGGGGTATGCAGACCCTAGGCTGGGAAGAAGCTTTATGCAGCCCAGTAATTCAACAGACGAGGACGGAATCTTCATGAACCGCTCTCCACCCACTCCAAAATCGGGGTACTAGTGCACCGGAGGGATAGGACTTCCCAAAACCGTCCAGAAAATCCCAAGCGTGAACCCTGAGAGCAAGCTCACTCTGCTAGCCACGCAGGTGAGCGGGACCCGAGTAGTTTTAAGCAAAAGGGATCAACCAAGTGTAAACACAGTGCCAAGAGACAAGGCTTCAGACCAACCAGCAACACCAAAAGGGCACGGACCCAGCGTGTTCGAACTAAAGCTGCAGGGCGTTCAAGACTTTGGTTTACCTGGTGTCAGTGTCAGCATCTCTGGACTGTGTGAGTACGTTGTGCCCCTTTGCTTCCAACGGGTCCCCAGCCTGCCATTACCGAGCCCAGGGACACCTTCCCCTGCCATCCCATCACTCCCGGGCGCTCTCCCTCTCTCCTAAAACGCAGCAGCGGTAGTATCCTATTTTACCACAACCCGTGGGTGGCGTCACGAACACTATCCAATCCACCCTTTCTTCCCCCTTTTTATTTTTGAGAGGCCGTGCGACCCCGCCTCGGGTCCGGAGACCCCGCGAGCCACTGCGGATCCGAATCCGAGCAGCCCGTCGGCTGTCGCGGGGGTGGCACATCAGCATTTCAGCCATATTTGTATTAGTACATACCTGTGTTCTTCAAAAAATAATTCTGGAGCATATTTTCCTGAAACCTCTGTGTGATGTCAGTCATATAATAGCACTTGGGTGCCTTCATCTGTCCTGTACACTAGTTAATGGAGTGGCAGGCGGCATGTTTAACCACTGTTCCATTAAATGCATCCCCAGTAACAGTGAAGGCTGTTCTAATCTGTGGGACCCCCTATCAATAAAGGTGATAAATATATCTCCCTCCTGAATCGCAGCTAAAGACAGATTTTCTCAGTATCATGATTGGGTTGACAACACTTGGAAGGCAGAAAGGGACTACACAAAGGTCCTAGGACTCTTTCTCGAATGATTGGTGTGCTCAATATATTTGCAAACGTGGTATTTACTGTTATTAAAAAGTAAATTGTAACTAAATTACATTTCTTCAAATGATAAAAAAGTAAAATAAAATAGGGAATTTAAAAAGCGGCTGCTGCCATCTGATTACTTTAGAATAGCGAGAATGAAGCGGCCCATTACAACCACTGATTGGCTGCTGGGCTCACATATCATAACAGTGTCACTCAAGCCCCGAGTGACCCAATGACAAGGGTACTGGAACACTGACGGCACCGAAGGGGAATACAGGCTGTTATTTTATGGGGGGATAACATAATAAAAATAATAATAATTTTTATTTATACAGCACCAACATATTTCGTAGCGCTTTACAATTCAGAGGGGGACATGTACAAACAATATGAGACATTACAGAATAACAAAATTCAACAGATACCAAGAAGAGAGAGGGCCCTGCGTGCAAGCTTATAATCTATGAGGAAATAGGGTAGGCAGAAAACGTAAATTGGGGGAGGGGGGCGGGAGTTTGTCATATATGGTCCAGCCATCAGTATAATATGAGATTCAAATCCAGCTGCATGGACCGGTCACCAGCCAGAATTTATACATGTACAGATGTAGAGTGTAAAAAGTACATGATGAGGAATGCAACCAGAAGATACAGGGGACAAGATTTGGAAGAAAGATTTGTAAGGGGCAGAATGGGAATAGTTAGAAGAGGGAGGTGAAGTGATAGGCTTGTCTAAAGAAATGCGTTTTCAAAGCCCGCTTAAAAAGGTGGATGTTGGGAATTAATCAAATTGTTATTAGTAATGTGTTCCAGACCATTGGTGCAACTAGCGAGAAATCTTGAAGGCGGGAGTGGGAGATTCAAATTATTGAGGAGCCAGTCTTAGGTCATTAGCAGAACAGAGAGCGCTGGTTGGGTGATAGACAGAGATGATGGAAGAGATGTGGGTAGTGCAGCACTGTGAAGAGCTTTGTGGGTGAGAGTGATAAGTTTATATTGGACTTTGTAATGGATAGGCAACCAGTGCAATGACTGGCTCAGAGCAGAGGCATCGGTGAAGCGGTTGGAGAGGAAGATCATCCTGGCTATGGCATTCAGGAGGGATTGGAGAGGGGAGAGTTTAGTAACAGGGAGACCAGTTAGTAGATAATTACAGTAATCCAGGTGAGAATGAATGAACAGTAAGAGTTTTTACAGCGTCAACGGTATGAAAAGGTCAAATTCTAGAGATGTTTTTGAGGTGGAGGTGACATGAGCAAGCGAGTGAACGGATGTGGGGAGCGAAGGAGATATCAGAATCAAATATAACCCCAAGACAGTGGGCGAGCTGCTGGGGAGTAATGGTAGAACCACACACAGAGATGGTAATATTGGGTTTAGGAATGTTTAGGGAAGGAGGAAACATGAGAAGTTCAGTTTTTGACAGATTCAGTTTTAGATAGAGGGAAGACATGATGTTGGAGATAGCGCATCACCACCTAACTCCTCGGGTGCTCCAGCAGTGCCCGGCCATCCCAAAGCCAAACATCCCAACTGGCGTCACAAACTCTTTATTTATTTATTTTCTTTCTCCCCATTTTTAAATATTAGTTTTACTCCCCATTATAAAAGCCTGTCGCTCGCGCCTGGTACGGCCACCTTGCCACTCAGAGCCACCACTGTGACATCAGAGGTCTACCGGGGGCGGCACAAGAGGAATTTCAGTAGAGTGTAAGAAGCGGAAACCAGATTGTAGAGGGTTGAGGAGAGAGTTATCTGACAGACAGCGGATTAGACAGGAGTGGACCAAGCGTTCCATAAGTTTGGAGATGAAGGGGAGATTAGAGACAGGTCTGTAGTTAGCAGAAAAACACAGAAAGGAGATTGTGCCTAAATGGGTACTGCAACCAAATAGATACGCAATATACAGAAAAAACGCCCACATATATTGAATAGCAAATTTTATTAAGTGAAAAAACTGCAGTAACCTCTTCACCCCCAGCCGATTTTTCGTTTTTCAGGGGGGTTTGCTCCCCTTCTTCCAAGAGCCGTAACTTTTTTATTTTTCAGTCAATCTTGCCATGTGAAGGATTGTTTTTTGCGGGACGAGTTGTACTTTTAAATGAAACCATAAGTTTTACCATATAATGTGCTCAAAAATGGGAAAATAATTCCAAGTGCGGAAAAATTGCAAAAAAAAGTGTGATTGCATGATTGTTTTTGAGATATTTTATTTATCGTGTTCACTATATGGTAAAACTGATGTGTGGGTGTGATGCCTCAGGTCAGTACGAGTTTCTAGACACCTAACATGTATAGGTTTACTTTTATCTAAGGTGTTAAAAATAATAAATCAGAATTTGTCCAAAAAATGTGGCGCTCATTTTACGCCATATTCCGTGACCCGTAGCGGTGTCATTTTTTGGGATCTATGGCTCAGTGATAGCTTATTTTTTGCGTCTCAAGCTGATTATTTTTAATGGTACCATTTTTGCGCAGTTAATACTTATTGATTGCAAGTTATTGCATTTTGCGCAAAAGTTGTGGCGACGAAAAAAAAAGTAATTTTGGCATTTGGAATTTTTTTGCCGCTAAGCCATTTACCGATCAGATTAATTGATGTTATACTTTGATAGATCGGGCATTTCTGAACGGAGCAATAACAAATGTGTGTACATTTTTTTATTTTTTTTAACCCTTTAATTTTCAATGGGGCGAAAGGGGGGTGATTTGAACTTTTAGGTTTTTTAATTTTTTTTCAATTTATTAAAACTTTTTTTTATTTTACTAGTTCCCCTCGGGGGCTGTAAGGATCAGCTGTCTGATCGCTCATTCTTTTCTCCCAATCAGAGCAGCACCGCTCAGATAGGGAGAAATGCTCATCTCTTGTAACCTGCAGTACTCAGCTGCTTGTTACAGGACCTGAGTCATGTGAGCAACAGGAGTCATCACATGACCCTGTGCTACCATGACGACCATCGGATCCACGTGATCACATCACGAGACTTCCAGTGGAGGCCAGTGTTATGGAAATATAATAAGCAGATATGTTTTCAGGGTCTCTGGCTCCAGAGCCCTGCCAATTAACAGCCAGGACAAGATTTCCTTGTCAGGAGATGGAGCAGATACATTTGAATTAACTTATCACACCTTCCCCCAGTTCTTGAAAGACTACCTATGTAGCCAGAGACGCTCTGTCTACAATCTGTATACACAGGGGCGGAGTACAAGTTTCCTATAGGAATATAGCTTTGCTGATCAAAGGGCTAGAGCAGCCGTATTGTCTCCGTTGGGGATGTATTAATATTGCGAGATACATATGTCCCCCAAATATGGCGGGCATACCGCTGATCTCGAAACTCCATAACGCACATCTCACATATTTAAGTTTAATCGCAAGACATACGGAAGAGCCACAAATTAATATCTGCCCCCAGAACATACCGGATCCCCCGTGTGTGGTATCTACCTTCTGCTAAAATCCTAATATAAAATATGAGGGTAATATTGTCCGCGTGGGTTGCTTCTGCACGGAGATATGAGGACCATGAGGATTCCAAAATGTTGGAAGAGGGGAAACTCCCCTCCCTTACATGATGTCAGCAGAGGTGGGGCTGCGGATCGGACAGAGGTTAATAAAAGCCCGTGTCTTAGTACACACTGGGTCAATGCCAGAGGATATTCATTCTGTGCATAGGATTGTCCAGTCCCCAGGGGCTGCCTCTCCCCCTATAGCTGAGCCAAAATCTGTGACCAGGTGTAGTAATCTTTCATTTCTTTCCTTTTTATTTTATGTAATTGTATACTGTATGTGTATTGTTCCCTTTTGTAAATTCTTGTATATTTTTATAAACACTGCTTCTATTTTGGATTAAATATATAAAATTTAATAGTTTCTTTCCTTATGCTCTATATTTATGAATCCACAACCCGAAGGGCCTTATGCTATCTGAAATGGGTCCCCAGCTCCCTGTAGAAAGTCTAGGTGGTGGCAGCATAATTATTATTGCATAGAATTATTGGAGTGCTATCATTAAGGGTACCGAGGTATATATATATATTCCATTAGCGGGAATCGGTGATATATACATTTACCCTTGCTGTGAGATCTCCAATATTTGGCATTCTCAGCTCAGCAGCGTCATTTTATGCACTGTCCTGCAGTACCAAAAGTGGCCTGCCGACAAAGGGTGCGCTAGAGAGTAGTCATGTTTGTGTTAAATCAGCGAACAGCTGCGGAATATCTGAGTGACTGCCCCGGCTGTTCGTGACAAATTGGTGGCAGCGGTGGGATATAGAGCATTAGTGATCTGGTTTGAGCAATCATCCCTTTCACTACAAACTTGCAAAAGTTTTGAGGATCGAACTCAGTGTTTAAATATACCTGGAACAATACTGTATGTGTAGCTGTTACCCCCTCCCCTCTCTTGTTTTCTATCCTATCTTTTATTTGGCAAGTGACTGCCGGATGGCAGCTGCTTATAAGAAGCATGAGAAAGCTGTGCTGATCCAAATGTGTGAGGCTCGAGGCCTCGATGGGTCCAACAAGACAAAAAAGAGATGCTAATCTGTGTCTTGGTGGAGGATGATCTCAAAGACCAGTGCGATGTGGCCCAAAAGCATGGGACCAGCAAAGCACCAGGAGATTTGCCACGGACCTAGCTCCAAGACGGTCCGCAAAACTGTCTGATTCCGAGGGGTCTGGCAGCAACCCCAGCTCCGGAGTGGAAGTGACTCTTACTTGCCGATGATTCTGCAGCAACTGGAGAATGTGGCCTCGAGCATGGCTACAGTTTGTGCTACAAGAACGCCAAGCAGAGCATGAGTTTGCTTAGCGCCAGGCCCAGCGAGAGGCTGAGAGAGCTGAGCGAGAGGCTGAGAGAGCTGAGCGAGAGCGCCAAGCCCAGCGAGACCATGAATTGAAGGTCCTCCAAGCCCAGCAGCAGACACCTTCCCACTCAACGGTGAATCCAATAATGCCAGCAGCTTCAAACCCCGGCCTGAGCACTTTCCTGTGATGGAAAAGGATGGGGACTTGGACACTTTTCTGAGGGGATTTGAAAAGACTTGCCGTCAGTACCAGTTGCCCAGTGGCCAGTGGGTCCGATACCTAACACCAGGGCTGCGAGGCAAGGCCTGAAAGTCTTTGCTGCACTCCCTACAGCACTGGATGGAGGACTATGAGGCCATGAAGCTGGCTCTGATACAGAAATACAGCTGACTCCAGAGGTGTATCGCAAAAATTCCAGACCCTCCAGCGTGGGCCTCATGACAGCTACAGTGATGTGGTGGATGGGTTCCGGAACCACCTTTGATCAGTGGATCCAAGGACTGTCCATTACAACTTTGAGGAGCTAAAGGACCTAATGGTAAAGGATCAACTCCTACATCTTTGTCCTGTGGAGGTTAGACAGTTTGTTATGGACCGAGAGCCAAGGGAGGCCGCGAAGCAGCCCAGATTGCCGACACCTATGAGGCCAACCGTGCATCGGGGTGCAGAAGCCTTCCACCACCAACTGAAAGGGGGGTAAGATGACTACTACCACCCTGCCCCTGCCAGCCAACCTCCTGGAGGTTCTGTCCCATCTGCTAGTGCCTGACCCACCTCTGACCCACGCAGGTGTTTTTCCTGCAACCAGCCTGGACACCTCAGCTCGCTTGCCCAGAGAGGCAGAAGAGGAACCCCACATCCAAGGCCCAAGGGCTTAGTGCAGCTGTCTTTTTGGTGGGGGAGGCGGGTGTAGGGTCTGTGAAAACCTACACTCTGTCACCGTGGGCGGCACCCTCACTGTGGGGCTCAAGGACACTGGAACCGACCGAACCCTGATTCGCCCCGAACTGGTGCCTCCTGAAAACTTTATCCCGGGAAAACTCCTGACTGTCACGAGGGTTGAGTGTGTTCGCCAATCTTTCCAATGGCCCGGGTTTCCCTCGACTGGGGTGCTGGGAGAGCGTGGAGGGAAGTGGTGTGTCCGAACATCTACCAGCAAATGTTTTATTGGGGACTGATCTGGGACGATTGGTTGCACCAATAATAAATAAATTTCCCTGATGACCCTCTCCAATCTAATAAGTCATGTGATGCAAATGTTAAGTCATGTGATGCAAGCGCTGTTAAGTCATGTGACCCGAATGTGGATATCCAGAACGTGATTACAAATGTTGTGCATGGTAATAAAGTGGAGGTTGGGACAAGGGAACTCAGCCATGCCACGCTGCGGGGTGACGTGGCTGAGGCCATCCCCAAGGTAGTAAGTGTCTGTGCTGACAGAGATGGAGGCAGACATGAGAACCACAAGGAAGGTGGTCAAATGCAGCTGACCAGTGTCACAGCGGACGGTGACACGGCCGGTGGTAGCTGCAACAGGATTGGCACTGCTCCCAAGGTACTATGGGATCAGGGGCAAGTAGCACCCAGACCTGATCAGGCTGATGGGGAAGAGTTGTTACCCCCCGGGGAGACAGCCTACATCGGCGCTGTCACCCGCAGTCAGAGTGCCCAGAAGGCAGGTAGTGCGGTTCCTCCTGGCCCCTCTCCACACAGTGGGATAATAGAACCAGGTGCGGACTCCGAGGGGGGTCACAGAGGGTTCCATCAAGGTTGGGACCCTAACGTCACTTTTGGCTGCCTCCAGCCAGGAGTTCCAGGCAGCTCTGCACTCAGATGTCAGCCTAGAGACGTTGAGGGACCATGCGGAGAAGCCCGTCTCCGCGACCAATAAGGACAGGGTATTCTGGGACCAGGGGAGGTTGTACCGGAAGACTGTTCTCTTTAACTCCAAACAGGAGGGGCTGAATGAAAGACAGCTGGTTGTGCCTTACTGCTTTAGGGATGAGTTGTTGCAGGTGGCCCATGAGTCCCGCACTGGACCCCTGGGGCTCAGCAAGACAAGGCCTGGCTGTCTCACCATTTCTATTGGCCCAAGATGGGGACAGATGTTGCCAACAACTGCCGCTCCTGTATCACGTGTCATAGGGTGGGGAAGTCGGGGCCTGCTCCCAAAGCCCCCCTGATCCCTCTGCCAGTGATAGAGGAACCTTTCCAGAGGATCGCTGTGGACATCGTTGGGCCTCTGGCCGTCCCAGCAGCTCTGGAAAACGTTTTGTCCTTACCATGGTAGACTATGCTACTTGGTATCCGGAGGCAGTGGCTCTGTCCTCCATTAGGGCTGATAAGGTGTCAGATGCCCTTTTGGCCATCTTCTCCAGAGTAGTATTTCCCAGGGAGATGCTTACCGACCAGGGGACTCAGTTCATGTCCCGATTAATGGAGGCCCTCTGTAAGAAAATGCAGGTGCAGCATCTGGTGTCCAGTGCCTATCACTTACAGACCAATGGGTTGTGCGAACTATTTAATGGCACTCTTAAGCAAATGCTGAAGATGCTGGTTGAGTCTCAGGGACATGACTGGGAGTGGTACCTCCCACACCTGCTATTTGCTTACTGAGGGGTCCCACAGGCCTCAACGGGATTCTCCCCCTTTGAGCTCCTGTATGGCAGACGAGTCCGGGGACCCCTCGGTCCTGGAAAGGGAATCCTGGGAAGAGGAACTGAATCCCCAGAGGTATCTGTTGTGGAGTATGTCATGCGGCTCCGGGACAAAATGCAGGCCTTGTCACACCTGGTGCTTGACAACATGGCGCAGGCCCAGGGCTGACCAGAAGCGATGGTACGACCAAAACGCCCGGCAGTGACCTACCAGGTAGGTCAGAAGGTGTGGGTCCTGGTCCCAGTGCCAAAGAAAAGCTTCAGGCAGCCTGGGAGGGCCCATGTGTCATACACCAGCAGCTCAACCCAGTCACCTACGTGGTCATCCTCGACCATGCCCGGGGCAGGCGGAAGGCCTTCCACGTCAATATGATGAAGGCGCATCAAGAACATGAGGCCTGCGCTCTACCGGTCTGCAACCTGCCCGAGACGGGGAGGAAGACCCCCTCCTGGACATGCTCGCCCAGTCAAGGCGAGTGGGTCCGTGGAGGATGCAAGGGTAAGTGACCTGCTGTCCAGCAACCAGCGGTCCCAGCTGCGGGAGGTACTGCAAACCTTTCTGGGCATGTTCACCAACCTGCCCGGAAGGACAGAGTTAGCAGTCCACAATGTGGACACCAGGGATCACGCCCACACTCAGGCAGGCCACATATTGGATCTCACTGGAAGTACAGCATGTCATGCGCCAGGAGATCGATGAGATGCTGACCCTGGGGGTGATCAAAAGGTCCAAGAGTGCGTGGGCTTTCCCGGTAGTCCTAGTGCCAAAGAAGGACTGGACCACCTGGTTCTGCTTGGACTGCAGTGGGCTCAACGCCATAACGGTCACCGATGCGCACCCCATGCCGCGCATCGATGACCTGCTTGAGCGGCTAGCCGGATCAAGGTACCTGTCCATCATGGACTTGAGTTGGGGATACTGGCAGATTCCCCTGAGCACTGAGGCTCAGGAGAGATCAGTTTTTATCACCCCCTTTGGGCTGTATGAGTCCACAGTCATGAAAAATGCTCCTGCTACTTTCCAACGGATGGTCAATCACCTGCTTGAGGTACTGGAGGGGTACCCCATGGCGTACCTGGATGACATTGCCATCTTCAGTCCAACCTGGGAGGATCACCTTGGGCATCTACGACAGGTGCTCGTGTGCATCTATCAAGCAGGCTTGACCAACAAGCCAGGGAAGTGCTAGCTGGGCATGAGCGAGGTCCACTATCTGTGGCACCGGGTAGGCGGGGCACTCTCAAGCCAGAGCCTGAGAAAGTTGAAACCATCGCATCCTGGCCCACCCCCAGGACCAAGAAGCAGGTGATGTCCTTCTTGGGTACCGCAGGGTACTATAGGCGGTTCGTACCGAACTATAGTAGCCTTGCAAAGCCCCTGACAGACCTCACCAGAAAGAGGCTACCCCATGCAGTCAACTGGACAAATAACTGCGAGGTGGCCTTTCGAGGGTTAAAGACCGCCCTCACCAGCGTCCCTGTACTCCAAGCAGTCGACTTCACACAGCCGTTTTTGGTGCAGACCGATGCCAGCGAGTTTGGCCTTGGTGCTGTGCTCAGCCAGGTCAATCCGGGAGGCCAGGAGCATCCCGTGTTGTACCTAAGCCGGAAGCTCCTGCCGAGGGAAGTGGCCTATTCCACTATGGAGAAGGAATGCCTGGCAATCGCGTGGGCCCTGCAGCGTCTGCAGCTCTATTTGTACATGCGCTCCTTCACTGTGGTGACAGACCACAACCCACTCAGCTGGCTACACAATGTGTCTGGGACCAAGGAGAGGTTGCTGCGCTGGAGCCTCGTGACTTCTTGTGACTTACCATTCGTAACAAGAAAGGCAGCGAGCATGGCAACGCTGACGGGTCATCCCAGCCAGGGGAGACTGCGGAGCTGCGCCTGGAGGAGTACCAAGAGGTCCTGCCTCCATAGCGCAGTCAAGAAGGGGGAGGTGTCATGGAAATATAATAAGCAGATATGTTTTCAGTGTCTCTAGCTCAGGAGTGACCCCCCTCCCTCCAGAGCCCTGCCAAATTAACAGCCAGGACAAGATTTCCTTGTCAGGAGATGGAACAGATACATTTGAATCAGCTTATCACACCTTCCCCCAGTTCTTCAAAGACCCCCTGCATAGCCAGAGACGCTCTGTCTACAATATATACATATTGGCACAGGGGCAGAGTACAAGTTTCCTACAGGAATATAGCTTTGCTGATCAAAGGGCTAGAGCAGCCGTATTGTCTCCGTTGGGGAAGTATTAATTTTGCGAGATACATATGTCCCCCAGATATGGCGGGCATACCGCTGATCTCAAAACTCCATAACGCACATCTCACATATTTAAGCTTAATCATAGGACATACGGAAGAGCCACAAATTAATATCTGCCCCAGAACATACCGGATCCCCCGTGTGTGGTATCTACCTTCTGCTAAAATCCTAATATAAAATATGAGGGTAATATCATCCGCGTGGGTTGCTCCCACATGGAGATATGAGGACCATGAAGATTCCAAAATGTTGGAAGAGGGGAAACCCCCCCTCCCTTACATGATGTCAGCAGAGGTGGGGCTGTGGGTTTGACAGAGGTTAATAAAACCCGTGTCTTAGTACACACTGGGTCAATGCCAGAAGATATGCATTCTGTGCATAGGATTGTCCAGTTCCCAGGGGCTACCTCTCCCCCCTATAGCTGAACTATGATCTGTGACCAGGTGTAGTAATCTTTCATTTTTTTCATTTTTATTGTATGTAATTGTCTACTGTATGTGTATTGCTCCCTTTTGTAAATTCTTGTATATTTTTATAAACACTGCCTTCTATTTTGGATTAAACATATAAAATGTAATAGTTTCTTTCCTCATGCTCTATATTTATGAATCCACATGGCAGCATAATTATTATTGCATAGAATTATTGGAGTGCTATCATTAAGGGTACGGAGGTATATATATATTACATTAGCGAGAATCGGTGATATATACATTTACCCTTGCTGTGAGACCTCCAATATTTGGCATTCTCAGCTCAGCAGCCTCATTTTATGCACTGTCCTGCAGTACCAAAAGTGGCCTGCCGACAAAGGGGGTGCTGGAGAGTAGTCATGTTTGTGTTAAATCAGCGAACAGCTGCGGGATATCTGAGTGACTCCCCCGGCTGTTCGTGACAGCCAGTAAGTACAGATCAACCGCAATCACCATTAAAATGGCACTGTCACATTTTGACAGCGCCATTTAAGTACAGGTGGATAGCAATTCCACTTAAGCCTGCAAGGCACACATGTCAGCTGTACAAATCAGGGGATTAACACTATGAACGCAGGGACATATTATTACTGCCCGCGGTCTTTAAGGGGTTAAAAATCTTTAACAACATTACACAGAAAAATAGGCAGTCCAGACATCCCAAAAACCTCCCTAATACATAACTTATTATTCACACAGGGGGCAACCTGTCAAAAATAAACAGGGTACAAAAGAGATACTGTGAGGGAACAGGCACATGTCATATAGTTGAAACAGCATAAAATATAACAAGTAACATATATGCAAGACACCCAAAGCATACTCAAGTAATATTCATTGCTATCAGTATAATACCTGTGAAAAAAAAATAATGGTAAACAACAGAGCGATTGGGAGTCGGCTACTGGCCCAACGCGTTATGCAACCAAAGTGCTAGGCTTCCTAAGGGGTACAGTGGGTTTTTTTTGTGTGTGATGTTTTTAAAGATTTTTATTGCAGTTTTTTCACTTAATAAAATATGCTATTTAATATATGTGGGCATTTTTTTAAATATATATATTGAGTATTGATTTGATTCCAGTGCCCATTTAGGCACAATCTCTTTTCTGTGTTCCTTTCATGCTGCTCTTTGTGTGGTGCACGAAACAATTTAATATTTACTATTCACTGATCTATTGTATTGCAGTAGTGCAGACCCCATTACTTTGTTGTTTTTCAAGATCTGTAGTTAGCGGCGCAGTTTTGGCCCAGGGATAGTTCTTTAAGTAATGGGTGTATGCTAGCATGTTGGAATGAGGAGGGAAAGACACCAGAAGAGAGATTGAATATTTTAGCTAGGTGAGTGGTGACAGCCAGAGTGATGGGACTTAAGGAGATTTGAGGGAATAGGGTCACTGGTGCAGGTAGTAGGGCAAAAAGATTCGAGGAGCCTGGTACCTTCTTCTTCTGTGACCAGATCAAAGCGTGAAAGGGAGCTGGATGAAGTGTAGCAGGGAAGAGAATGCATTGTATTATGAGGCTGTGAGGAAATTTCCTGGCATATATGGTCAATGTTTTTTCTTTCTTTAAATAATTAGCCTGGTTGTTGGCACTAAAGGGTGCTTTACATGCTGCGACATCGCTAACAATATATCGTCGTGGTCACGTCGTTAGTGACGCACATCCGGCGCTGTTAGCGACATCGCAGCGTGTGACACCAAGGAAGCGACGATCGCAAAAGCGTCAAAAAACGTGGATCGTTGACACGTCGCTCCTTTTCATAATATCGTTGCTGCTGCAGGTACGATGTTGTTCGTCGTTCCTGCTGCATCACACATCGCTACGTGTGACACCGCAGGAACGACGAACATCTCCTTACTTGTGCCCACCAGCAATGAGGAAGGAAGGAGGTGGGTGGCATGTTCCAGCCGCTCATCTCCACCCTTCCTCTTCTATCGGCCAGCTGCTTAGTGACGCCGCAGTGACGTCGCTATGACGCCGAATGCACCTCCCCCTTGAAGGAGGGATTGTTCGGCGGTCACAGCGACGTCGTTGACAAGGTATGTGCGTGTGACGCTGCCGTAGCGATAATGTTCGCTACGGCAGCGATCACCAAATGTCGCACGAGCGACGGGGGCGGGTGCTATCGCTAGCGATGTCGCAGCATGTAAAGCACCCTTAAGGTTGGTGGTTGGGGCCATATTGATCGAGAAGTGGGCAACACCTTTAAATAAGGCAAATACTTGGCTTAAACCGCAGTAAACAATGGACTCACTTGCAACAGTTTGCTTGAAATCTCATCAGCCAATTTTCAGACTGCCTCTGGTATATTGTGGTAATTCTTGCCCTCTCTTTTTCTGTCAATCAAAAAAAAACAGTCATTAGCAGTGGAGCTGAGCATGCTTTTGTTATTTTTATCCAGTTCCAGTCTGGGCCTATAAACCACATTCCTGACCAGGCACATTTTCTTTTTTATTTCCACGTGGTTTAAAAGCTATAAATTAAATATCTCATTTGGATTTTCACATAATTTCTGCTTTTTTTGTGATATGTGGGACCTAATTTTTATGCTATTTTCAAGCTCTCTGCTTTAATTTTTCAATATTGGAGGGAGAATATCAGAAATACATGTCAGGTTTTCACATTTTTAATAACCAAAAAGGACAGATAAAATACATTATAAAAGTTGTTTCCCTTTCCAGAAAAAAGTATTTGTGTCTGGTTGTTTCATCAGTATTTTGCTCTGGTGCGGCCCCCACCTTTATCATGGGGTCTGCTGAATTCTTTAGTGCTTGGGTATTGTTATCTCATGTTAGTAAGGAAGGCTGCCTTTTTTCTGTGATGCTTTTTGAATATTTGTTCTTTTTCTGTGAATAATCTATGAATCTAGTGTAAAAACTCACAAGGAATTGAGAAGCCTTGGTTTGAGTTGTAAGCTTGCGTATTTTGGTCAAAATAACAACCAATAAGTCATGTATTTTTATATATCTTTTTCACTTTTTTTGATTATTTTTGTATTTTTATGCAGGATGCAGTTAGGCCTTTTAAAGTTGGCTGGGTAAATTGGAGTGTCAGTCCTGTGGGCAGGGCCAGCGTTAAGGGGGTGGTGGAAACACGATAATTGCACGGGGCCCCACTCCTACAAGAGCCCTCAGGGTCTATAGAAGGAGCTATACTTATAGTAACGGTAGAACAATTAAATAAATACACATATTTGGTATCGCTGAGTTTGGAAAAGTCTGATCTATCAAAATATAAAGTAAAGTAAGTTAATCTGATCAGTAAATGGCATAACAAGAAAAAAAAATTGAAACTCCATATTTATTTTTTTTGGGCCATTGCAAAAGTGCAATAAAGTGAGATAAAAGACAGTCAAAACTGTGTATCTGCCCCAAGGTTATAACAGTAAAAAAGGCAGCTCAGGGCACAAAAAATTACCTTCACATAGCCCCATATCCTAAAAAAAGAAAACATTACGGGTCTCGGAAAATGGTGACAAAAGCTTTTTTTTTTTTTAGATATTTCAGGATTTTTTTTTCAACATGTTTGATATCTACATAAACATCATAGCTTGTTTTATAAAACTATGTTGAAAAAAGAAATGATCCAGCTTCCAATAACTATTAAAAATATCTTTTATTTTATCTGTTAAAAATACATACACACTAAGGAATCATAGATGTGCGCTAAGGGGAAGAACACGCTGAAAAAACGAGTTTCAAACGTTGACAGTGTTCTTAATCCTGGTATTACAAGTGTGGCGCCCCTGATGCTTCAGTTGCCACAGAGGTACTGCACCTCAGCCATAGGTGTGATGCTTCATCCTGGGTAAGGAAGAGGTCATCCACCAGTATGTACACAAAACACACAACACCTCAATTACCAGCTCTCCACCGCGTCAGGGTTAGGGCTTGGTTTCATTAATGCTATGTATAGCCACCATTGGTGATGGTTCCTCTCTCCCCCTAATCCAACAGGACCTGGGGGTGGAGTCTAGTAAGTTGGGGACATTGCAGTGAGAGACAGTTGGAATGAGCAGTGGAGGAGTGAAGAACTGTGGTCTGAAGCTGGTGCAGCTCGACCCAATGCAAGACAGAAGGGGTCCTAGAGACCACAGGAAGTGCGCCATACTCCCGTGGCTTCGTTCCACATATAAGATATTGGAGTGGAGGGAATTGGCTGCAGAACGGGGACTGGTCCCTAGAATAGAGGAGAAGAACCAATGTGCTCCTCTAGTAAAACTAGAGGCTGAGGACACATCTAGTACCGAAGCCAAACCCGCAGATGAATCCACTGAAGGTGACCACATACGGCCAAGGTACATAAGAACGGTGCACCGGTCTTGACCTCCAAACTACCTGGGATCGACTGGAGCTCATCACTGTGAAACCCAGCACTCCAAAGGCAGTCACTGACTCGTTGTGTTACCTTGTTGTGTTACCTTGGAACCTGCTACAGTGAATAACATCTTGAGACTGCATCCCTGTATTGCTCTGTTATTCGCCCTGCAACCCCGCCATCGACTACTAATACCCCCATCCGCCCTGGGGCTCAGCTCTACCTGTGGAGAGCTGTACCAACCAAGCTGCTTCACCATCTGCCCCAGAGGCCCCATCCCGCAGTGTTGGCTATCTCTGGCTGAGTACCACAGGTGACGTCACGAACTATCACCCCCATCATCATTATTCCCTTTTCCTTTAACTGAAATGCCGGGGTCACAGAACCGGGCCTTGCCACCACCGCAGCGTCCCAGTAACGAGTGCCCCACGGCTCAGTCATGCCTTTTTCACGTCACAAACAGGATTTCGTGCCCATTGCCACGGGTTCTGTGCGCCTTAAAGACTGTGTAAAAAGACTATGCGCTAGCGTCCATTGAAAGGGAATAGGTGCCATGTGCAATCAAAAGGGCTGGGTATGTCCGCCCTTCATGGGCTGGGTTGCAAGACGGCGCAAAAATCCGTGCCCACCTCTGTCAGCTACAGAGAGAAACCGAAACTTACCCAGGTGCCCAGAAGTTTTGCTATCCCAGGAAGTACAAGGATATGAGATAAGTGTGCAGAAGGACTCAGAATGTGCAAAGCAAGCAGCAACCAGAGCAACCTGGAGCGCGGGGTGAAAGCGTCAGCTCCCCTGGCTGTCTGAGTCCTGCACCGATACCACGACCAGCCCAGGACCTGGACTTCTTAGAGGAGGAGGTGAAGTGGTTGGGACGACGGCTGCTGGAGCTGCAGGTGGGTACTGTCATGAAATGGCAGGAGTCCCTAATGGAGGTGGTGGCGGAAGGGCGCGCCCTTATGGACCGGGTGACGTCGACCATAACGGAAGACACCAACCCACAGAGAGGTAACGGCAGTAACTATCCCTGTTGCCCTGTTAGCTGAGAACACCCTGTAGTGGCCCTTTGCAGCACCCCTGGCCCTTGCAAGCAGTCAGGCTCCTCAATGCTTGGCCTGGGACATCATGGCTGGCGGCACCAAAGGACTGGCGGCCCCTCTACAACCCACACAGACCGCAAGTGCCATTGAAGTGGCATGCCAGCAGCAGCTAATAAAGCTGTGTAGGGAACAAGAGCAGCGCCAGGCCAAGTGGGATGCAATGGAGGCCCGCAATATGGCTACTAAACAGTGGCTCTGCAAAGTCCGGCCTTCCAAGCAAGGACCGCTGAGGCACGGGACCATAATCCAGTTTGACCTGGAATGGGGATGGGGCTTCCTAAGCGAACCCGATCTCCTGGCAAGACGTGGAAGCTCACCTGCAGAAGGGTCATCCTAAGCGCGACCTGTACCCTCGCAATGCAGTTGCGTACAACCGACACAAAGGTGAAAGGGGGTGGTATGCCCTGAGCCTCCAACATTTGGAAGTCGCACCGCATCGGAGTGCGTGTCTGACTGGGAACCTGCCACAGCCAGCATGACAACATCTGCACTCTGTGAACAGGGGACACAGACTCTGGGCCTGAGCTATGGCTTGCCAGGGTATATGGACTGCCCTTAGCTGGGAAGCCCCAGGCTTGGAGACAAGAAATAAGTCTAAAATGTCTAGCAGCACTTAAAGTAATGTAAAAAGTTAACTGGGTTTTTTTTAATAGCATTGATAAAGTTAAGGATCTTTGCAAATAATGGGTTTTTTTGGGTGTGTATTTGGAAAAATGTATAACTGGGCAACTAGACTATGTATGGCCAGGACTGCCTTTGTAAATAGCTGCACTGGTTACAGTGCCCTCTAGCAGAATCACAGGCTACAGGAGTTAAAACCCATCTGGCCTACATTGGGGGTTTGTTTGTGGAGGGTCCCCCACATTGTTCTATATGTGGTTGCTGCTGTTGTACATATCAGGAGTGGTGCAAGGAACTTTGGCATCATGGGCTCCTTAGCAAAGTTGATTGTATGAAAATCATGTGTTATATTGTCAAGTTTTAGGCTATGTGCGCACGTTGCATACTAGCCCTGCAGATATTTCTGCAGCGATCTGAAGAGCACATGTGCGCTTTAGATCGCTGCAGAAATGTCCGTAGTGAGCGCCGATTCCATGCGCTCTGCCTGCAGCTCCTGCCATAGACAGAGCAGGAGCTGCCGGCAAAGCGCAGGAAAGAAGTGACATGTCACTTCTTTTTGCGCAGCGCTTCGGCAGTAGCCGAAGCGCTGCGCTCTGAGACGCCACGTGCGCACGGCCCCTGCACAATCTCCATAGACTGTGCAGGGGACGCAGGACGCATGCAGTTACGCTGCGCTGCAAAGCGCAGCGTAACTGCATGAATTTACGCAACGTGCGCACATAGCCTTATACTGTATTGCAAAAGTTTATCATGTTGGTAACGTTCAAGATAATGCCTCCCAAAAAGGGAAGAAAATGTTTTACCTGTTTACAGCATTCAAGAACTTGTATGTCGTAATACTATGTATTTTTGTTTTGTTCTAGCCCGAGGGCGTGCTGGGATTTGCTGTGGGGGAGTGTGGTGCCCCTCAAACTTCAGTCGCCACAGAAGTACTGCACCTCAGCTAGAGGTGTGGTGCTCCATCTTGGGTAAGGAAGAGGTCATCCCCCTTTATGCACACAAAACACAAAACACACAACACCTCAATTAGCAGCTCTCCATCGGGTCAGGGTTAGGGCTTGGTTCCATTAATTCTATGTATAGCTACCACTGGTGATGGTTCCTTTCTCCCCCTAATCCGACAGTGCCTGGGGGTATAGTCTAGTGAGTTGGATACATTGTGTAATAATTATAATGGATAACTCAGGAATCTATTTGTGTGGAGCAAAGACACAACTGAACCCGGTTTATAGGTGATAAAGTTTGAATTGTAACACACAGTGATTAGCAAACAAGAGCAGAGGAAAAACAATAAAGTTCATAAACACACAGTGAAAATATCAAATTAAGCCTTTAAGGAAAGTCTCTAGAAAACCTCACAGGATAATGTGATTTAGCAATGCAGTCTTTGAAGCTCCATTAGGAAGTCCCTGAAAGTTCAAAGCGAGATGCAGAGCAGTATACAATCTTCAGAAAACAAATGCAGAGCAGTTTCTAGTGTCCAGAACCGTCCCGTGCTCTGCTACTGCGTCAATTCAATGGTGGAAGCAACAAAGGAGTATACAATGGTCAGGAAACAAATGCAGAGCAGTTAATTAAGTAAGCCAGCTCACGTAACAGCAAGGCAGGTCAGAACCACAGCAGGGGCTAGGCATCAGCAGCAGGTGAGCAGAACCTCTGAAGAGTAGCAACAGGAGTTTCACACAGGATTTGCTGAAGTAACTTGAGATGCCACTAGGAGTAGGAAACCAGGCAGAATACTCAAGCAGAGGACTGGAGGCTGGACTGGAATGAAAAAGGCAAGAGGATACAAACACATGGAGAAGAATGAAGCAGGGGACACCATCTTGGAAAAGGGCAAAAAGCCAAAAAAGGATAAACAGAAAAACCAGAGTCCTGGCACATTGTAGTGAGAGACAGTTGGAAGGAGCAGTGGAGGAGTGAAAACCTGTGGTCTGAAGCTGGTGCAGCTCGACCCAGGCACAAGACAGACGGGGTCCTAGAGACCACGGGAAGTGTGCCATAATCCTGTGGCTTCATTCCACATACAAGATATTGGAGTGGAGGGACTTGGCCGCAGAACGGGGACTGGTCTCCAGACTAGAGGAGAAGAACCAACGTGCTCCACCAGTAAAACCAGGGGCTGAAGACACATCTAGTACCGAAGCCAAACCCGTACACAAATCCGCTGGAAGGAGACCACATAGGGCCAAAGGACAGAGCTTCAAGGCACCCGACAGGGTCCACGGACACCGCCTCAGGGTAGCGTGCGTGGGCACATGACAGGTGGGAGAGAAGTCAGCGCAGGAAGACGACCAGGGAAAGTACATAAGAACAGTGCACCGGTCTTGACCTCCAAACTACCCGGGATCGACTGGAGCCCATCATTGTGAAACCTGAGTAAACATCTTGAGGCTGCATACCTGTGTCGCTCGTTATTCGCCTGCACCCCCGCCATCGCCTATTACTATCCCCATCCTCCCTGGGGCTCAGCTCTACCTGTGGAGAGATGTACCAACCAAGCTGCGTCATCATCTGCCCAGAGGCCCCATCCCGCAGTGTCGGCTATCTCTGGCCGAGTATCACAAGTGGCGTCACAAACTATCACCCCCATCATTATTATTTCCTTTTCCTCTAACTGACACCGCCAGGGTCACGGAACCAGGCCTTAAATCCACCGCAGCATCCTAGAAACAGAAACTGCAGCCCGGTAATAGGTGCACCTCGGCCCCATCGTGTCCCAATCGAAACACGTTGCTTATGCATATTACATTATATCATATTGCCTATGAGTGTTCTCCACCTTACTGCATACACATCTATGATTCCTTAGTGTGTGTATTTTTAGATAACTATTAAAAATATCTTTTATTTTATCAGGATTGGAAGCTGATTATTTTCTTTATTTAACATGTTACATTTATACTACGCAGCAGCGTGATCATGGCCTTCCTCGCTGCTTGGATTAATTAACAAGGATGAGCTGGTTATGCATATTTTTTCTTTTTGCCTTTAACTCTTAAAACAAACTATCTAAACTTACTTAAAGGTTGTGGATAACTTTTTTTTTTTTTTTTTTTAAATGGTGGAATTATTTTTTTTTTTCACTTCTCCAGAAAAGTAATTAAAAAGTTAGTAGTGTACGTCCTGAAGGATGAGTAGCGGTATGGGAATCACTTCTGTATACAGGATATATTAAAAAAATAGCCAAAATACAGAATAAAATATATTGTTCTATCCTAGAAAGTTGGCACTTATGTTAAGATAAAAAATATTTTACAATGTGCCTTAATGTACAAGGATGTTGTATCTAAGTACAACATAAAAATATCTGCCATGTAGTCATAGCACAGTGAATGGAGACTGGTTGAGGGTACTTACAAGGCGGTCTGTCTGCAGACAGATGTATCCGCACAGTTGTGTCTTCTCTATTCAGCAGATAACACAGAGGGGGCACAACATGCAGAAGTCAATGAGACTGCCGGCCCTGTTCCTACTATCCGCCCTATTATCCAGCAGGGGAATGTGGTGCATGGCTGGGGACTTCTGTAGCTGGAAGGGAAGGTATGTACAATGCTGCACAACAAATGCTTTACATTTTATTTATCTACAAGTGATAAGTCTCACAAGACATAAAGTAGTGTCTGCATGAAATGCCTCCTTCTGCTTCTCAGTCCACTCAGTATATCAAATGTGCATAGTATCCATTTATGAGCATCTAAGTTGTTTCATTAGTACGCTATACATTTTACATTGCGTTGTTTACAAATAAATCTAGAAGTAAACTTGTGCTGTTATATAAATATTTAGAAGTTTGTCATTTTATACTTTAATTTTACTGTCAAATACTTCTTATTTTGTTGTATAGACTGCAGATCTTTAATGGATAGTCTAACAACAATTTATTACGTGATGTTTCCTGTAATTATATTGTGTAGTTTGTCCTGTGTTCTGGTGATAAGAGACTCCTTGGGCCAGGATAAGGTTTGTGCTGACCAGCAGAATGTTATCACTCTCAGGAAAGTTGACCCACTTGTCATAGTGGAAGTAGCCGAGTTATTTGGTCCTATGTGCCGAATTACTATTGTGCTGAAATGAGCAAACTAGAAATTTAGAGTTGTGGAGCCAGTTTGTGCGCTAGCAACTGTTAAAAGAAGCATCGTTCCTATCGTGCAGGTCAATAAATTACCAAAAATGACTCATGATCAATGTCATATGAAGCCGGCGCTCTATTATTTTCATTTTTATGTAATAATGATCAGGATGGTGGTTTATACAAATGAACGTCCCCCTCATGTCATACATACATGTCATACATCATGGTTGGCAGCACATTCCCTATCTACTGTTGCGAATGTGCAGATGGTCAGTCACCATTTTTATGTCCCCAACTAGAGATTAAATGCCTAATAAGCATGTGTCAGTTTTTATATCTATGGGTCTATTACATTGGGCAGTTTTAACCAAAAAGCAGTAGCACATACTTGTACCTTTGTGATCATTGACCCATGTAAAAAGGCCCTTCGCACTGGCCATACTTGAAGGAATTTATCATGATGCCAAACAGAAATCAAACTACATTAATCAATATCTGTACACTTCACATACCACAAATGACCATATACACAATATAGATAGAGGATCTGTGGAAATGACTCACATGCTGGAAAATCACTTTAATGGATGGTTCTTGAGGATAGAGATTATCATAAAAAATCACTATATGCTGTTCATTGTGAATATGGTTAGAAAGTCAGTTATATGGAATAGAAACAAATAACTGATTGCCTTTATATTACAATTAATTGATATGTTTTCACGCATTTAATATTCCTCATCCATGTTATAGTGGTCTTAGCTGGGACTCTCGATCACGAGCTGTGGAACAAGTTCACCTCCGCTGTACAGAGGGCTCATTGGAATGGATGTCCCCAGTTCGCGCTTTGCGTATTATTCTTGAACCCAACCTTATCAACAGCAAATATACCATGGTCTGCATAAAGCCTCATTCACAATTTCAAGGTGCTTACCTTTATATCGAGAGGAGAAGAGAGCTGCACCTTTTAGCTAATGAACTAGATGGAGCATGGAAGGTGCATTGCTTTGGCATGGACAGTGCTCAGAGAGTGGCTCTGTTCTTACAGGCCAGTCCACAAAAGGATCTGAACAGGAGGACAGCTGGCTTTCAGTATGAGCTCCTTAATAGCCAATCTTCAGGACCTATATTCCAAAAGTTTGCATTAGTGGAAGGTAAGATTGTAGTTTTATGTTAAAACATATGACTATCAGACACAGACAGAAAAAAAGCTCCTGTGTAAGAACAGTGTATGTGCCCTTTTCATTCCAATAACTCATCAAAATGCCCAATTCCACCTACTTTGGAGGTAGAAATGGACCCCCTTTTTTCTTGGGCCCCTCTGCAGCTGCATACGTTGCACCAATGATATGTCCGCCCCAACACAGAGAACTTGACTAAACTAAGCCCATCATATGAACTGTCTCATGTTATTTAAAGGCATAGTACGTTTAGTATATGTAAACTTTTGACTTTGCAGAAAGTACTAAAAATGCCTTAAAACATTCTCTCATTATTCTTGCATTTGGCAAATACAAATAATTTTGGTTCCTAATTAACCTAAAACGGGAAAGGTTTATTCTGATTTCATGTCAGATACTGAGAAAAACATGCAGATGTGTCTTTGCAGATAGTGTATGAAAACTTCTGGTTTCATCTGTATTTGTTAGGCTGTTCTTGTGGTATGCATTTTTTTCTTTAATCTAAACTAATTATTTTCATGTAAGAAAGCAGCATTTTGTTTTTGTCTAGCTTTTCTTATTGTGTTGGTGTATTATTATACTGACCTATTATATTATTATAAGTAGACAGCTGCTTGTTGTGGTCCCAGTCAGTGGTGTACATAGAAATAATGGGGCCTTATAGAGGAAGTTCTAATTGACCCCATCATACATACACACACACACACACGCACACACACACACACACAAAGAAGAAAAAATAATATTTGGGAGGGTCACAGAAGAGCATATCCCACAACTTTGCAGCCCTTGCAAAGTAATGTTCCTGCTATTTGAAGCCCATTAGTGTTCACACACATTGAAATACCCTTTTCATGGCCCCCCTAAAGTGTGATGCCAACAAAAGTGTCCCCAAACACAATATGATACCACCACAGTGAATTTGTACACAGCATTCTCCAGGCACAGTGATGACAACATTATCCCACACCCCACAAAGAATGATACCCCCACAGTGACTCCAACAGAGTATGATGGTCCTGACACAGCCCTCCATAAAGTATAACAGCCCTCCATACCATCTAATGGCCATTACACCATCCACACAGTATAATAGCCCCTACACAACCATTTACACAGTATGATGGGCCAAATACAACCGCCCACATTGTATGGCCCGCACATAGCACTGCAAACAGTATATTTGATCCCACATAGCATTCCAAAGAGTCTAATGGCATCCACATAGCCCCCCAAAAAATATTATGGCCCACATATAGCCTTCCAAATTTTATAATGGTTCCAACATAGCCCTTCAAAAAGTATAATGGCTCCCACATAGCCCTACAACAGTATAGTCGCCCCCACATAGCCACGAAAGCAGTATAATGGCCCCTACGTAGCTCTCCAAGCAGTATAATGGCCCTCACACAGCCCTCTAAATAGTGAAATAGTATAATGGCCCACACATAGTCCTCAATATAGTATTATGGTCCTCATATAGCCCTGCAAACTGCATATTGGGCCTTACATTGTCCTCCAAATAGTATAATGGCCCACATACAGCTCTCCAAACCTTATAATGGAATCCACATAGCCCTGGAAATTGTATAATGGTCACACATAGCCCTCCACAGATAGTTATCCAATAAGTATAATGGCCCCAATACATCCCTGCAAACTGTGTAATGGTTCATGCATAGCTCTTCAAACTGAGTAATGGACCCAAGATAGTCCTGCAAGCTTTATATTAGCCCCCACATAGCCCAACAAACAGTATAATGACCCACATATAGCCCTCCAAAAAGTATAATGGATCCCACATTCCCCTCTAAACAGTATAATGGCTCCCACATAGCCCTTCACAGTATAATTACCCCATACAGCCCTGCAATTAGTATAATGGTGCCTACATAGCCCTTCAAGCAACACAATCGCCCCCACATACCTCTCCAAATAGCATAATAACCTCACGTAGCCCTCCAAACAGTTTAATTGTCCTCTCACAGCCCTGCAAACTGTATAATGGCCACTCACATATCTCTGCAAGCTCCATAATGGTCTGACATAGCCCTGCAAACAGTAAAAGGGCCCCCACGTAATACTTCAAACAATATAGAGGCACTCACACAGCCCTCCAACAGAATAATGCCCCCCACACAGACCACCAAACAGTATAATCACTTTATACAGCTCTCAAAACCGTATAATGGACCCTACATAGCCTAGAAAGCTGTATATTGGCTCACACATAACCCTCCAATAAGTATAGTGGCTCTCACATGTTGTCACGGCCGGGCGGTCGGGCAGACCCAGGAGGTGGATCCACTGGACCGAACTCTCTGAGATGGTGGTAGGGAGTCCGGCAGCTGAAGCACTGATGGGCAGTAGAACAGTCCGTGCAAGAGAAGGCAGCGGAGGAGTCCCAGGGACCACGGAGTCACAGAAGGTGGTCTTGGTGACGTAGCTCAGGTTCGGAGGCCGAGGTGATATCAGGCGGGGTCCGGAACCTCTGGAGCAAGATGACGGGTCACCGCAGGGATCCGGGATGGTACGGACTGTCAGATGGCAGACGGACAGCGTGCGGGGATCAGGACACGGCAGACTGGATGGCGAGGCAGGTACGGCTCTACAAAGACAGATAGGTGAGTACAGGCACATAAACACCAAGAGACCTGACTCCTAGCTCAGGGAACACGAAGATCAGGCCCCGCCCCCTTGGACAATGACCCCCTATATACCCTGTACCTGTGCAACCTCATTTCCTGTTAATGGACGCTGGCCCTTTAAGAAAGGGTCAGTGACCGCGCGCGCGCCCTAATGCGCATGCGCGCCGCCCGGGTGCCAGAAGCCAGGGAAGGAGGCTGCGAGGAGGACGCAGGGGAGCCGGCCAGAGCCAGGGAAGCTGTCGGGCGCCGGGATCGGGGGCCCGGAGCCCTGGGACGGACGGAATCCGGTGACTGGGGAGCGGAGAGCGTGGCAGGTGAGCCGGGGAACGGGGGTGAGGACCCGGGGAGCGTGACAGTACCCCCCCCCCCCACGCCCCCCTCCCCGCAACCGGGACATGAAGGCACGGATAAGAGGAGTGCCCACGTTCTCCCTGGGCTCCCAAGACCTATCCTCAGGACCATACCCTTCCCAGTCCACCAGGAAGAACTGTCGACCTCGTACGGTCTTCATGGCCACGATATCCCTTACCGCATAGATGTCATCATCGGCAATAGGTGGAGGAGCTGGACTGGCAGCAGCGGAGAAGGGACCAAGGACAACCGGCTTGAGCAGGGAGACGTGGAAGGAGTTGGGTATCCTCATCGTGGCCGGGAGCTGTAGCTTGTAGGATACCTCATTGATCTTGCTGAGGACCTTAAACGGCCCGATGTAGCGAGGACCCAGCTTGTAGGAAGGTATCTTCAATCGGATGTACTGGGAAGCAAGCCAGACCAGGTCACCAGGAGAGAAACACGGAGGATCCAGACGTCTCTTGTCAGCGTGTTTCTTCATCCGCTGGGAAGCGCGCCCAAGGGACGCTTTGACAGAGTCCCAAATGGTAGCAAAGTCACGAACTGCAGTATCAGCAGCCGGGACATCCGATGAAGGGGATATAGGCAATGGGACGGCGGGCTGGAGTCCATAAACAACATGGAAGGGAGATTCGGAGGATGACTCACTGACGTGGTGGTTATGGGAGAATTCAGCCCAAGGCAGAAGCGAGGACCAGTCGTCGTGATGGGCGTTGACATAGTGACGTAGGTATGAGGTCACGATTTGATTGACCCTCTCCACTTGGCCGTTAGACTGAGGATGGTAAGAAGAAGAAAAGTCCAGAGTCACTCCCAGATGTTTGCATAGAGCCCTCCAGAAGCGGGAGGTGAACTGAGTTCCTCTGTCGGACACTATGTGGGATGGAAAGCCATGCAAGCGGAAGATGTGATGGATATAGGCTTCCGCGAGTTCCTGAGCAGAGGGCAGTCCGGCCATAGGAACGAAGTGGGCCATTTTGGAGAATCGATCAACCACGACCCATATGACTGTGTGCCCGGAGGATAATGGCAAGTCCGTAATAAAGTCCATTGCTATGTGTTGCCACGGGACTGAGGGTATCGGTAAAGGCAGAAGACGGCCATGGGGCAAGTGTTTGGGCGTCTTGTTCCTGGCACAGGAGGAGCAGGCAGAGACAAAAGCAGCGACGTCCGTGCGAAGGGATGGCCACCAGTAATGGCGTACAATCGCACCCCATGTTCTCTTCTGACCAGCATGCCCGGCTGTTTTTGAGGCATGACCCCAGTGTAACACTTTTTGCCTGTCGGTATCGGAGACATAGGTCTTCCCGGGCGGTATCTGGGCTAGGGTAACAGAGGCCACCGGAATGATGTTGCTAGGACAGATGATGGGTTGGGTAGTCTCTTCCTCCTGCTCCATGGGCATGAAAGACCTGGACAAGGCATCAGCGCGTACATTCTTGTCCGCGGGTCGGAAGTGAAGCTGAAAGTCGAACCTGGCAAAGAATAAGGACCACCTGGCTTGCCGTGGGTTCAGTCGCTGAGCGGACCGCAGGTATTCTAGGTTCTTGTGGTCCGTGTAGATGATCACGGGATACACTGCACCTTCCAGGAGGTAGCGCCATTCCTCCAGTGCCAGTTTGACTGCCAAGAGCTCTCGGTCCCCGATGGTATAGTTGCGTTCAGGCGCTGAGAAGCCCTTGGAGAAGAATCCGCAAGTCACCATCTTCCCGGAGGAGGACTTCTGCATGAGCACTGCTCCGGCTCCTGAGGAGGAGGCATCCACCTCCAAGGTGAACTGGCGGTTCAACTCCGGACGGTGAAGTACAGGCGAGGAAGCAAAAGCCCGCTTCAAAGAGCCAAACGCGGCGTCGGCCGCAGGCGACCAGTCCTTTGGATTTGCCTCTTTCTTAGTCAAAGCGGAAAGTGGAGCAGTCAGAGCAGAGAAGTGAGGGACGAATTGGCGGTAGTAGTTGGCGAATCCCAGGAAGCGTTGGATTGCCTTCAGTCCAGAAGGGGGAGGCCAGTTGAGAATGGCGGAGACCTTCTTGGGATCCATCTGCAGTCCAGTCTCAGAGATGATGTACCCCAGAAAGGGGAGAGAAGACTGCTCAAAGACACACTTCTCATACTTTGCGTACAGACGGTTCTCTCTTAGTCGTCGTAGAACCAGCTGTACGTGCTCTCTGTGGGTTGGGAGGTCCGGAGAGAAGACAAGGATGTCATCTAGATATACTACCACACAGGTGTAGAGGAGGTCTCGGAACACGTCGTTCACCAGTTCTTGGAAGACGGCAGGGGCGTTACACAGGCCGAAGGGCATCACGCAGTACTCATAATGTCCATCGCGCGTATTAAACGCGGTCTTCCATTCGTCACCAGAGCGGATGCGCACCAGATTGTAAGCACCCCGAAGATCCAGCTTGGTGAACAGACGAGCTCCTCTAAGCCGGTCAAACAATTCGGGGATGAGCGGCAGAGGGTACTTGTTCTTAACAGTGATCTGATTCAGACCCCGGTAGTCGATGCAGGGACGTAAATCGCCCTCTTTTTTCTTGACAAAGAAGAAACCTGCTCCAGCAGGAGAGGAGGATCTCCGAATGAATCCCCTAGCCAGGCTCTCTGAGATGTAAGTCGACATAGCCCTTGTTTCGGCTGGAGATAAAGGATATATCCGTCCTCGTGGTGGCGTTGTTCCAGGGAGCAGGTCGATGGCACAATCGTAGGGGCGATGTGGCGGCAGTACCTCGGATTCTTTTTTATCAAAGACATCAGCAAAGGACCAATAAGCCGAGGGCAGCCCCGGTAGGTTCTCAGGAACCGGAGGTCGTCGGATGGGTTGTGTGGATTTTAGGCATCTCTCATGACACGAAGCACCCCAGCGGGTGATTTCGCCAGTGCCCCAGCTGACTGATGGTTCGTGAGTCCGTAACCATGGAAGGCCCAGCAGGATCTGATGGGACATGTGCGGAAGGACGTAGAAGGCGATGTTCTCGGTGTGAAGAGCACCGATGCGCAGTTCAACCGGCCTGGTGGTCCAGGAGATGGTGTCAGAAAGGGGTCTCCCATCCACAGAGGCAATCACCAGGGGCTTGTTGAGTGGGATAACAGGCACCTGGTATTTGTCCACGGTGGCTTGCTGGATGAAATTGCCTGCTGCCCCGGAATCAAGATAGGCCTCAGCCGTGAACCGCGTCTCTCCCGTTGTCACTTGCACGGTCCATGTGACCGGATCAGAGAGAGTCCCAGCACCTAGGGTGGCCTCTCCTACCAACCCTAGGCTTTGGAGTTTCCCGGCCTTTCCGGACAGGAACGGAGGAGGTGTGTGCCCTCACCGCAGTAAAAGCAGAGACCCTGGGCAAGCCGCTCTGCTCTACGTTGTGCAGACTGACGCACTCGGTCAATCTGCATGGGCTCGTGGACGGGACTCCCAGCTGTTGATGACTGAGGTACGGAGGGCTTCTGAGGAGGAGATGAATGCCGTAACGGGCGTCTCTCACGAGACAGCTCTTTGGAGCGCTCCTGAAAACGTATGTCCACACGAGTTGCTAGGGCAATCAGGGCATCTAGGGTGGAGGGCACGTCCCGACCCGCCAACTCATCCTTGATGCGACTCGAGAGTCCCTCCCAGAAGGCGGCTGTTAGGGCCTCATTATTCCACCCGAGTTCTGAAGCCAAAGTGCGAAAACGGATGGCGTATTGGCCCACCGTCAGTGTTCCTTGACGTAGGCGGAGGAGTGATGAAGCAGAGGCAGAAGCGCGTCCCGGCTCGTCAAAGGTGCTGCGGAATGCCTGCAGGAACTGTTGAAGATCCTTGGTCATGGGGTCCTCCTTCTCCCACAAGGGGTTCATCCACGCCAGCGCCTCGCCCTCTAGGTGGGACATTATAAAGGCGACCTTGGCTTGGTCGGAGGCGAACAGATGTGGCAGCTGCGTGAAATGAAGGGAACATTGATTTATGAAGCCCCTGCAGGTCTTGGGATCTCCAGCATAACGAGGAGGTGACGCCAAACGGAGTCGGGAAGCATCTGACGAGGTTGCCACTGGTGCGGGGGCCATGGCTTGCCTGGCGGGGGACCTGGGTGCCGCAGGCGTCATTGATGCTTGTAATGTGTACAGGCGGGTGTCCACGGAGGTCATGAATTGCAGCATGCGGGTCTGGACTTCACGCTGGCGTTGGAGTTCCTCTTGCAGAGCCATTAGTGCTGCAGCGGGATCCATGGCCTGATCTTACTGTCACGGCCGGGCGGTCGGGCAGACCCAGGAGGTGGATCCACTGGACCGAACTCTCTGAGATGGTGGTAGGGAGTCCGGCAGCTGAAGCACTGATGGGCAGTAGAACAGTCCGTGCAAGAGAAGGCAGCGGAGGAGTCCCAGGGACCACGGAGTCACAGAAGGTGGTCTTGGTGACGTAGCTCAGGTTCGGAGGCCGAGGTGATATCAGGCGGGGTCCGGAACCTCTGGAGCAAGATGACGGGTCACCGCAGGGATCCGGGATGGTACGGACTGTCAGATGGCAGACGGACAGCGTGCGGGGATCAGGACACGGCAGACTGGATGGCGAGGCAGGTACGGCTCTACAAAGACAGATAGGTGAGTACAGGCACATAAACACCAAGAGACCTGACTCCTAGCTCAGGGAACACGAAGATCAGGCCCCGCCCCCTTGGACAATGACCCCCTATATACCCTGTACCTGTGCAACCTCATTTCCTGTTAATGGACGCTGGCCCTTTAAGAAAGGGTCAGTGACCGCGCGCGCGCCCTAATGCGCATGCGCGCCGCCCGGGTGCCAGAAGCCAGGGAAGGAGGCTGCGAGGAGGACGCAGGGGAGCCGGCCAGAGCCA
This sequence comes from Anomaloglossus baeobatrachus, assembly GCF_048569485.1. Classification (NCBI taxonomy): domain Eukaryota; kingdom Metazoa; phylum Chordata; class Amphibia; order Anura; family Aromobatidae; genus Anomaloglossus; species Anomaloglossus baeobatrachus. The sequence goes on along the minus strand of NC_134357.1, from coordinate 169,548,510 downwards.
GGGAAGCTGTCGGGCGCCGGGATCGGGGGCCCGGAGCCCTGGGACGGACGGAATCCGGTGACTGGGGAGCGGAGAGCGTGGCAGGTGAGCCGGGGAACGGGGGTGAGGACCCGGGGAGCGTGACACATGTCCCTGAAAACTGTATACTTCAAAGTGCATAATGGCCCTCACATAGCCATCCAAATGGTATAATGGCCCCATACAGCCTTGCAATCACTATAAACCCCACACATAGCCCTGACAACTGCATAATTGCCCACATATAACCCTTTAAACTGTATAATGGCTCCCAAATAGTCATCAAAATAGTATAATGGCCCTCATATAGCCTTCCTAATACTATATTGGCCTCCACACAGCCTCGCAAACTGTATAAACCCCAGACATAGCCCTGACAACTGCATAATGGCCCCTACATAACCCTGCAAACTTTATAGTGGCCCAATATAGACCTGTATTGTAGCCCCACTTAGCCCTGCAAACTGTATCATGGCCCCCATATAGCCCTAAAAACTGTTTTAGGGCTCACAGCCATGCAAACAGAAAAATGACCCCCACATAGCGATAACAAATTCACAGAAACAAAGGGCAACAATGTTTCCCTGCCCTGGCCATAGGAACAAATGCACAAACAGGATGCAGCAAAACCCACTAATAAAGATGGAGGCAACAGGTGCAAAACACTAAGGGAGCAACTACCCATACACTACCAGTTCATGGAGGGGGTGATTGCTTAGTATTAAAATTGCACACAAATGGCTTATATAGGGCGCCATTCACACAGGCATCTACATGTGTGAACGGCGCCCTATACAAGCTCCATCTGTGTTTCGCACTTGTTGCCTCCATCTTTATTAGTGGGTTTTGCTGCATCTTGTTTGTGCATTTGTTCCTATGGCCTGAGCAGGTAAACACTGTTGCCCTTTGTTTCTGTGAATTTTTTCTGAATTTTGGGGGAAAATGTAATTCCTATATTTGTAGTTTAGTACCCCACATAGCCCTGAAAATTCTTTTATGGCTGTCACATGGCCCTGCAAATTGGAAAATGATTCATATTCATTTAAAGTAAATAACTAAAAATATCCACTCTTCTCGTTCCTCCGCTGCTCTGGTCTTTGCATCGTGTGGTCTGCAGTGCTAGCCACAACAGTTGAGATGTAATGATGTCATCGTCCACACATCAATGAGGCGTGAGATGAGCAGGGATAATGATGGAGGAGGGGGCATCAGTTGACGGCTTCCTTTTCCATCATTACTTTTTAACTGTCAGCATTCTAGGATATTGGTACAGTTAAAAGTCCAATTTAAAGTGACGGCCTCATAGCGGGCATATGGTTTGCTGCTGGTAACGATACACCACTGGTCAGTGATCCATCTTTTAAAGTGACGGATGAGGATTATGATATTGGCATATGACCCCAGGTTCACTGTACTGGGATATTTGGTTATGCATTGTTTATTTTTCTGTGTAGATACCTGTCGACCTTGTGACAATGAAGACCTGCTCATGGCTGTTTGCACTAGTGACTTTGGTAAGTGTCCTAATCTTATAATCAGCATATTATCAAAATTCTACTTAGGTTATATTCACACAGGGCTTTTTTGGTAAGTTTTTGCTGCGTTTTTCAGCTGCAGATTTGCCTTGGTTTTATGCAAATCCATGCTAATAAAAAGCTGCTTTCTACAGTACCAGCAAAGTCTGAGATTTCTGAACTCTCATTCACACACACTAACACCTGCAGATTTTTTCCTGACTGTTTCATCAAATAGCTGGGTTTTTGCTGCAGATTTCAAAGAATGAGCATGTCAATTCTTTGCAGAGTTTTTTGCAACGTTTTTTCATTGATAGATTTTGTAGAAAAACACACCAAAAACACACATGACTCAAAGGAGATTTCCTGCCACAAGATCAGGTTTTGGTCAGGAAAAAAACTTACCAAAAAAGCCCTGCGTGAACATAGCCTTACCTGGTATTTCTCACAAACGTATAAACAAATGTGGTGTTTCCTACTTGCAAGCGGGATAACAAGAGATGTCCTTTCAAGCTGAACTCAAACTTATAATGCAACTGCAAGATTGTATTTTTTCCCTACAGTGGATAGTCACATTGTGATTGTAATTTAGCCACATAGCGTGCCCACGATCAGAGTTTGCAGTGTTTTGGATGCAGCGTGTTTTCGCTGCCTCCAAAACGCTGCATTGTATAGTACAAGCACAGTGGATGGCTTTCTAGAAATCCCATGCCCCAGGTGTTTGTTTTTTTCTGCACTGAAAACTGACCTGTGGAGCGGCTTCCTGAGCCACAGCATATAAATGCTTTGCTGCAGAGACACAAGCGTTCTCTGCAAGCAGAACGCAGCAAGAAACCACAACTGCCCGAGACTGCAACTGAGAAGACTTGCGGCCCCGCAGGTCAGGACCCGCCGCGTCCACTACACAGGGAGTCCTGATCGTGTGCACATACCCTAAGGGTTCATTTACACATCAGTGTTTCCCATAAAATTGTTTATAATGGATAGCTCTCTTACCTGTGATAGTCTGATAAGCTCTTCACAAGATCATGATTTTTTGTGGTCTGCGCAAAATTGCAGAGACATGTCCAACATTGATCCGGTGTCAGATCAAACTCAATAATAAAAGTCTACAATTCTGTGAGAAAAAAAATCAGAGTCATTCAGATACCATCTATGTACTGTACGTTTTTCACAGACTGATAGGAGAAGGTGGAGAAACTTTTTTTTCTCACCTTAGTTAAAACACATGAAATTCTAATGAAACTCTAATAGCAATTTGATGAAAATATGAAGAAACTGATCAAATTTGACCCAATTTTCGCATACAAACCAATCACTTACATGTACATGAGTCCTGAGCCAAGTGTGAGGTTATTAATCAGATAGTGAATATCATGTGGTCTATGATGATTTTTAATTAATTTGTGAGAAGACTTCCAGGATTCAAACTTATCAGAGTACAAATGAACTGCTCAGATCAGCTCTGCTCTGCTTGAATGGGTTGAGCTGCAGGACCAGGAATTGCCATCCTTTGTAGTTTGGTGCTGTATTGGGACAAACATAAAAGGAGTTGATGTTCTTAGGATTCTTCATTTTGTTACAAAGTAAAGATCTCAACCCCACTGGTCTTACACTGAAGGTATAATATTAGAAAAGGCAATCAGTTGATAACCACATAAATAAACTTTCTAAAATGTTGATCAAATCCACAATTTGGAAGCAGAAATGTACATTGCTACTCACTGCTAATTGTGGTAGGAAACAATGGAGACATTGAACATTTTTCAGAACAATTCCAGCAGCAGTATTACCTTCCTTATGGGAAATCCTGAAAAACAAAATGCTAGTCTTGAATTAATACACTTAGTACATCATTTATCCAAATCACATAAATGTCCAGAAACTAAATTAGCCTCCAGCAGCCCCAAAGAGCTTAAAATAAGCCCTTTGTTAAGAAATGAAGATGTCAACGGAAGAAATTAGTTTTAGTTCCACATAATCCAAGCACTTTAAAAATGGATCAGAAAATTGAGAAAAATCTGCAGCTTCTAAAACAAGAATTGTACTTGAGCCGCACAGATACTGAGAAGACTCGAAGTTTGTTTTCATTATCAAAAAGAAAATTGTAGAACTTAGGCTGCATACCAAATCACATGGAGATAGAAAATATTCTATGGTATGGTATGAAAGAAACATAAGCCTGAGAGATGAGGGTGACACTAAAGAAAAAAAAGAAAAATTACATAGGATAATTTTAAGGTTAAGATATGTGCACGCGTTTAGGATTTGCAGTAAAAATTTTGTTGATAATCCTGATGAGTTGGCAGGAAAAAAAGCTGCATAAAAATATGCTCTATTTTGCTGTATATCTTTCCCAGTAATTAGTATGTGTGAAATCTGGTGCAAAAATACTGCAAGAATTGGCATGCTGAAGGTTTCTGCTATGTAAGACGGCATGCTGTAAGAGTTAAAACAGTGAATTCTGAAGTCTGTTTTTGTTCACCTGCAATGTTAGTTTAAACCTCCTTAGTTTTATCATTAGTGGACTCAGGAGCTTGTAAGCTGTAGTCCAACTCCACCCCCTTCTGTGATTAGCAGCTTCTGCCTATGGAAATGTACACTGAAAGCGCAATGTGGGCGGGGGCAGCTGTATGGGCTCTGCTACATGTACAATCTAAAATCTTGGATTGTGTCAAAACGGCTGCACCTAGAAATCTAAGTTATATATCATTGGTTTCAGATTTTCTTTGCCCTCATCATGCTGCTCTCAGATGCAGTAGCAAAAACCTGAGGACAGATTCCCTTTAAAGATGCCACAATCCTTTCTCCACCACTGCAGCATTGCTCAGGGGGTATGTTGTGCAGGGCTTGGTTAGCTTATTGGAAATTAATGGATATGGAATTTCGGAGCCAGATTAAGGAAAGCCTTGGTGTAAGTGGTGTAGGGTAGAGCTGTTCTTCTGAGTATGCTGAAGGTAAATCTAATCATGTAATAGAATTTGAAAAAATTAGTCTCTCACTGACAGGTGACTGAGTTGTAATAGCTTGTGAATTAGTGTTAATTCTTTTCAATTTATTGATTTTGTTATTATTATTTTTTTGTTTTTTCCCTTAGTGGTAAGAGGATCAATAATGTGTGTAACGCATGACTGGGAAACCCAGATTTCGCAAGTGGACATCGCTGCTTTAAAAGTTCACAGACAAAGAAACAGTGTTTTCCAGCTGGATGATCGCACCGGAACATGGACTGGACCCATTAAAACTTTGTTGCAATGCAAAGTCAAAAAAGGGGATGGTGATTTTCTTTTCACTGGCAGTGAACATTTTGGGAATGCCTGGCTGAAATGTGCCCCTCGATATAAGGATTTTCTAGAAATTTACCAGAAAGCCAGGAGGCTAAAGAGTAACCCTTGTGATTTCCAGATATGAGCCTGACATTTTGACACTTGAATGGACTATTTGTATGATGTATTGGTATTTAATGTTTATGATTCGTTTTTTTTTATATCAATCATATTTTTATGCTACAAGTATACTTGAAAGCCAGAATTCTTTAGAATATTCCAAGTTAATTCTCATGATCAGTGAAAAGCAATATACTAAGGGCTTTACTCTTGCACACAGGGTCCCTGTGGTTCTGTGTTACCAAGCCTTTTAGTGCCCAGACAGATTTAGGAATTAGTCAGAATTTTGCATTCACTGGAGCTTGGTACAGTTTTATCAAAGGAGATCAGAAGCATACAGAAGTACTAAACACCCTACATACAGTACTTGTGTAAACACTGTATTGTACCTTGCATATGGAAATTTTACAGCGCTTATGCAACTCTGTTCTTAAAGGAAGTTGTCACTAGGTTCTTGCCACCTCTGAGAGCAGCATAATGCAGGAAAAGATGTATCACTTAGTTTACTTGGTGCAGAATTTGTGACACAATAAAAGTTCTTAGATGTAACCAAGATGAGAAAGTTAACCCCACGCACATTACTGCTTTGTATGTACATTGTCTATTGACACTGAGCTGCTTGTCAGAAGAGGTAGTGTGGGGACTAATGACTCTGCACGAGGCAACTCGTCCAGGCAATGATAATATTTTTATTATAAAACATTTACTATAAGTAGAAAAAAGCTCTCAGTTTAATATATGACACATTGCTGAAATGTGTGTTTCAGCTCTTGTTTCCTGCTGTCTTCAGATTACATAGCAAAAACCTGTTGACAGATTCACTTTTATTCTAAGAGTCTCCAGTATTCTAATTTTCTTTGCTGGGTATAGAGTACTAAGTAAGATGAAACTTACAAAACTCCACATTTTCATTACATAAAGTTTGCACTGGTATTGTGATATTAACACTTTCTGGCCAGAGAATTTTCTTTTTTTTCTGTTTGTGTGTATGTTTTGGCAAATATGAAAATAATTTGATAATTGATTGCACTAACTGAGGACAAATAGTAAAATGCAATGAATTTACATCACATCAAGCCCATTCTTTGATTTCTACTTTGTTGTTTGGTCACAAATTATAAACGACTTTAAGCTTCACAGGGACAATATCAACAGTAGAATTAAGCAAAAACATTTTCAGTGTCTTACTCCGGCATTCAGTCCAGGTCTCCAGGGATGATGAAATAATTCAGCAATCACTTTTTGTAGCTGGTGTCCATGGCCCGGCATCCTGTGCACCTCTGGTGTTTAGTAGGCCTTGTAATGTCATGACATTGCTTCATGTTGTATCTTGTGATGTTGCTGAAGGCCTAGTGACCAGTCCCTATATGACACCATAGCAATTTACTAGGACCTAGTAAATGCCAGAGTCAACCACATAGGACTTATTGCTACTTGCTTGTCGCAGTCTCCTCAGGTTTTCAGTTGTATTTCTACTGCAACGTACCATAGACACAGAGAGAACTTTGGCCAAGTAACTGTAGCCTAAAGCTAATACTGCCCTTTCACAGAGATTTATAAAATGCCTTTATATCTGAGCAAGGGGCCCTTTGCACACTACGACATCGCAAGCCGATGATAGCGATGCTGAGCGTGATAGTCCCCGCCGCCGTCGCAGCTGCGATATCATGGTGATAGCTGCCATAGCGAACATTATCGCTACGGCAGCTTCACATGCACTCACCTGCCCTGTGACGTCGCTCTGGCCGGCCAACCGCCTCCTTCCTAAGGGGGCAGGCCGTGCGGCGTCATAGCGACGTCACACGGCAGGTGGCCAATAGAAGCGGAGGGGCAGAGATGAGCAGGACATAAACATCCCGCCCACCTTCTTCCTTCTGCATAGCCGGCCGGGACGCAGGTTGGAGATGTTCCTCGCTCCTGCGGCTTCACACACAGCGATGTGTGCTGTCGCAGGAACGAGGAACAACATCTTAATATCGGTCTTTCTCAATTCATGGAAATGACCGACGCTACACCAATGATATGATTACGACACTTTTGTGCTCGTTAATCATATCAAAAATGCTTTACACACTATGATGTCGAGAGCGATGCCGGAAGTGCGTCACTTTCGATTTGACCCCACCGACATCACACCTGCAATGTCGAAGTGTGCAAAGGGCCCCTTAGGCTCTGCTCATAGTAATGGCCAAATCTTCTGTGCCTGTGCATCCATCAAACACATTTTTAACCCCTTAATGACCGCGAGCGGTAAAATTACATCCTAGCGGTCACAGGATTAATCTCCCGCTACTGGTGATCCATATAGTCCCCCTAGGGGACCTAGTAAAATAAAAGAAAAAGTTTAAAAAAAGTTTTAAAAAATTTAAAAAAATAAAAAACCTAAAAGTTCAAATCATACCCCTTTTGGCCCATTGAAGGGTTAAAAAAATAAAAAATATATACATATTTTGTATCGCTGCATTCAGAAATGCCCGATGTATCAAAATATAAAATCAATTAATCTGATTAGTAAACAACGTGGCAGCAAAAAAACTCCAAACACCAAAATTAAGTTTTTTGGTCAACATAAATTTTGCGAAAAATTCAATAACAGGTGATCAAAATGTAGCATCTGTGCGTTAGCGGTACCATTAAAAACGTCGGCTAGAGATGCAAAAAATAAGCCATCATTGAGAGATAGATACCGAAAAATGAGAACACTACGGGTCATGGATAGAGATGAGCGAGCCTCTAGAGGCTTGAGTTCGGTTTGGTTCGTCGAACAGAGGCCGCGTTCGAGTTCGGCTCGATGAACGGCTCGACGAACCTCCCGAACCCCATTGAAAACAATGGGAGGCATACACAAACACATAAAAACACATTATAAATGTACACATACAGTTAATAAACATTGCCATAACACTTACAGGTACCCGCGACGCGTCCTGCACTCTGTCTCCCACCGCTTTTCCTTCCGATAATCGCTGCATCCTCTCGGTAACCAACACTGATGATAAGACCTATCGTGATGTCAAAAAAGCCATGTGACCAGTCACGTGTGTATTATCTCATTGGCTACAGACTGGTCACATGGCTAGATGTCATTGCTAGGTCCTGTCAGTGCATCTCTCCAGTACGAGGTGCTCACTTGTGCATCCCTGTGTACCAGCGAGATGCTCTGGCGCATGGTCGGCTCCCCGTTCTGCTTCCCCATTCCGTTATTCACTGGCTGCCACAGCCGGTCAATAACGGAGATCACCATCGCTATAGCAAAGCACCTGTCAGCGGTGACGTCACCATTTACAGCCTGCTGCCTCTGCTACTCACTGAGTGATATAGACTGCATGGGAAGCAGCAGCATCTTCCTCCCATGCAGCGCTGTCTGATGTAGCAGAGCTGCATGGGTTGAAAGAGAAAGAAGACAGAAGACCATGGATCGTGGAGGGATGCAAGGAAGTAATAAAGATGGAGTCTCTAAGTGTGTCTGTATATTTATTTCTATTAAAGTATTTTTTCTCTGTGTGGTGTCTTTTTTTTTTAACCCTTTATTGGAGATTCTTAATGGCCGGGTCAAACTTGCCTGACATTAAGAATCTCTGACTTAATACTAACTTTGTTTTACTAGCTAGTATTGACTCATTATTACCCAGCAAGCCACTTGTCACCAGGGCAGCTGGAAGAGTTGGATACAGTGCCAGATGATGGCGCTTCTATGAAAGCGCCATTTTCTGGGGTGGCTGCAGACTGCAATTCGCAGCAGAGAGGGCCAGAAAGCTCAGGCTAACCTGTGCGGAGGATTCCAATCCCCAGCTGCCTAGTTGTACCTGGCTGGACACAAAAATGGGGCGAAGGTCATGTCGATTTTTTTTTTTTAAATATTTCATGAAATTAATGAAATAATTAAAAAAAGGGCTTCCCTATTTTTTTTGTTCCCAGCCGGATACAAATATGCAGCTGGGGGTTGGGGGCAGCCGTACCTGCCTGCTGGACCTGGCAAGCATACAAAAATATGGCGAAGCCCACATCATTTTTTTGGTGGGCAAAAAACTCCTGCATACAGTCCTGGATGGAGTATGCTGAGCCTTATAGTTCTGCAGCTGCTGTCTGCTCTCCTGCATACACTAGTGAATGGAGCATGCTGAGCCTTGTCATTCTGCAGCTGCTGTCTGCTCTCCTCCATACAGACAGAAAGCAGCTGCAGAACTACAAGGCTCAGCATACTCCATCCAGGACTGTATGCAGGAATATTTTGCCCCCCACAAAAATTATGTGGGCTTCGCCATGTTTTTGTATGCTAGCAAGGCCTCCCCAGAAAATGGTACTTTCATAGAAGCGCCATCTTCTGGCGCTGTTCAACTCTTCTAGCTGCCATGGTGACTGGTGGCTCGCTGGGTAATAATGGTGTTAGGGCTAGCTGTATATTATCAACTGGCCCTAAGCCCGAAATTCATGGTGTCACGCCAATATTAGACATGGCCACCATGAATTTCTAGTACAGATAAAAAAAAAACACAACACACAGAAAAATATTTTTATTAGAAATAAAACACAACACAATTAGTGACTCCATCTTTATTAAAATAAAGAACCCCCCTCCGCAGTATTCCTGGGTCAAGGGTCCCGCGCTATCCAATCCGGATCCAATATCATCTGATCGGTTTGCTGGAAGGCAAAGCGATCAGATGATGTGTCAGGTTCAAGGGCCTGAATCACATGACACAGCAGCTGATTGTATAAACGGCTTTTATGAAATCAGCTGATGCATCAGTGCAAAAAAAAACCAAAACTACACACTTCAGTGCAGACTCCTGTCCAACAGCATCAGCTGATAGTTTAGCCGGTCGGGCGGTAAAAAGCCAGCCACACCGCTCGACTTATAGTGTCAGCTGATTCCGTCAGGTGACTGCATCAGCTGATCATCGCCAGGTCTGAGAAAGAGAGAGAGAGAAAGACGAGAGAGAGAAGATAGAGAAAAGAGAGAGAGGAGAGAGAGAGAATAGGAGAGAAGAGAGAGAGAACGAAGAGACAGAGGAGAGAGAAAAGAGAGAGAGAGAAGAGGAGAGAAGAGAGAGAGAGAAGAGAGAGAAGAGAGAGGAGAGAGAGGGAGAGAGAAAGAGAGAAAAAGAAAGACTGAGAAAAAGAGAGAAAAAAACAAAGAAAGAGAGAGGAGAGACAGGAGAGAGAGAGGGAGGGAGAGAGAGAAAGCGAGAAAAAGAGAGAGAGAAAGAGAGAAAGACATAAAAAGAGAGAGAAAAGAGAGAGGAGAGAAGAGAGAGAGGAGAGAGAAGAGAGAGAGAAGAGAGAGAGAAGAGAGAGGAGAGAGAGAAGAGAGAGAGAAGAGAGAGAGGAGAGAGAGGAGGGAGAGCGAGAGAGAGAGGGAAAAAGAGAAAAAGAGAGACAGAAAAAGAGAGAAAAAGAGAGAGAGGAGAGAGAAGAGAGAGAGAGGGAGAGAGAGAAAGAGAGAAAAAGAGAGAGAGAAAGAGACAGAGAAAGAGAGAGAAAAAGAGAGAGATGAAAGAGAGAGAAAGAGAGAGAGGAGAGAAGAGAGAGAGGAGAGAGCGAGAGAGAGAAAGAGAGAGGGAAAAAGAGAAAAAGAGAGACTGAGAAGAAGAGGGAGTGAGAGGAGAGAGAGAGAGAAAGAGAGAGATAAAAAGAGAGAGAGGGGAGAGAGAGGGAAAGAGAGGGAGAGATGTCTGGGAGACATGGAGCCATATCGGTACAAGTCCCAAGCAAAGCACCCTCCACATTCAAAATGGCAACATCTGGCACAGCTACTTCAAGGGCCTCTACAAGAATATCCCAGAAGACGACCTAACCCCAGAACAAGAGCATATAATGACTAAACTGAGGGACATGGAGGAGACAATCAAGGACTTTCAAAATCCTCTGGACATACCAATCAGTGTGCTGGAAATAAAAGACAGAATCAAACTGCTAAAATGTAAGAAGGCCGCGGGCAGTGATGGCATCCTGCCAGAGATGATCAAATGCAGTTCCCCAGAAATACATGCAGCACTGGCAAAACTATTCACCCACGTCCTGAGTGCCGGCTACTTCCCTCAAAGCTGGAATCAAGGTCTCATAACGCCCATCTACAAGGATGGAGACCGATATGACCCAGCAAACTACAGAGGGATCTGTGTCAACAGTATTCTGGGAAAACTGTTTAACAGCATCATTAATAAAAGGATTATCGCCTTCCTCACCCAGGGTGATGTCCTCATCAGAAGCCAAGCTGGGTTCATGCCAAACCACCGCACCACGGACCACATTTACACCCTGCAAAGCCTCATCAAGACCCACGTCCACGACAAAAAACAGGGGAAAATATTTGCATGTTTCGTGGACTTCAAAAAGGCCTTTGACTCAGTGTGGCATCCAGGCCTGTTCCTGAAACTTCTGGAGAGCGGAATAGGTGGCAGAACCTACGACGTGATCAAGAGCTCATACACTGAGAACCGGTGCAGCGTGAAGGTGAACGGGAAGAGGACGGCTTTCTTCCGACAGGGCCGTGGGGTCAGACAGGGCTGCAGCCTGAGTCCAACTCTATTCAACATCTATATAAATGGACTAGCAGCAGCTCTAGAGTCCTCCCCCACTCCAGGCCTCAGTCTGCATGACCAAGAGGTGAAGTTCCTGCTGTACGCAGATGACCTCCTGCTACTCTCCCCAACCGAGAAAGGCCTCCAAGATAGCCTGGCAGTGCTGGAAACATTCAGCACCACATGGGCGCTTCCCATCAACCAAAAGAAGACCAAAGTCATGGTGTTTCAGAAGAGGAACCAGAACAAAATAAACACTCCCTCCTTCACATTAAATGGCTCCACGCTGGAGAAAACCAGCAGCTATACCTACCTCGGTCTGGAGCTAAGCAATAACGGGAGCCTCAAGCAAGCAGCAGAAGCCCTGAAAGGAAAAGCATGCAGAACCTTCTATGCCATCAGAAGACAACTGTACCACCTCAAACCACCTGTGAGAGTCTGGCTCAAGATATTTGACAGCGTCATCACCCCTATACTGTTATATGGCAGCGAGGTATGGGGCCCAGTGACCTACCCAGACCACACAAAGTGGGATTCCAGCCCTACCGAAGTCTTCCACATGGAGTTCTGTAAATATCTCCTCCAAGTCCATCGCAGCACCTCAAACATAGCCTGTCGGGCAGAGCTGGGCCGATTCCCCTTATGGTTCACTATACACAAGAGGGCGCTATCACACCAGGCGCACATACAGAACAGCAACCCCAGCTCCTACCATCATAAAGCCCTGCTGAGCCGGAGCCCAGAGCAAGCCAAGAACTGCGGCAACCAAAGTCAGCAACACACCCTGACAAAAGCCCAAATAAAAGAGATCTCAGAGAGCCGCAAGATGCAATACATAGAGGACTGGAAGAGTGAATTAGAGAACTCCCAGAAACTCACCATCTACCGGTCACTGCGGAGGGACTACACTCTGGCCCCATATCTGGAAAGGCTACGCCACCCCAAAGACAGGCAGACCCTGAGTCTGTACAGACTGAGTGCCCACAGCCTAGAGGTGGAAACAGGGCGGCACCGACAGACATACAAGCCGCGAGAGAACAGACTGTGCCACCACTGCCAGCAGGGGGCTCTGGAGGACGAGACGCATTTCCTACTGCACTGTGACAAATACTCAGCAGTGAGGGCCTCCCACTTCCAGAAATTTACCACCCATAGCCCGGGCTTTCCATCCATGGATGAGGACATGAAACTCCGCAACCTACTGGGGGAAGAGGAATCAATGGTGGAGATCGCCGCCCAATATGTCACCACATGTCATAAGCTGAGGGGAACCTAAGACCCCTAAATGGACTGTCAGAGCCCAAATTGTGCCTCCCAACTCCCCATAACCCTGATCCCCTCCCACCTTACTTACTGTATTACTCTTGCTTTGGCAACACTAACTGCATTTTGGTCCTGCCAATAAAGCATATTTGAATTTGAATTTGAATTTGAATTTGAATTTGAGAGAAAGAGAGAAAGATAGAGAGACAGAGAGAGAGAGAGAGGGAGAGAGAGAGGAGAGAAAGGAGAGAGAGGGAGAGAGAGAGAAAAAGAGAGAGAGAGTGAGAGAGAGAAAGAGAGAAAAAGAGAGAGAGAGAGAAAGAGAGAGACAGAGAGACAGAGAGAGAGAGAGAGAAAGCGACAGAGAGAGAGAAAAAGAGACAGAGGAGAGAGCAATGCAGCCTCATTACATGAACTGCTCCGATTTTAGAGGTGTGTCCCGCGGCTCACAGCTCATGTCCGGCTCCTTCCCTCAGTGCATAATTAAATTAAATTATAATTATAAATATATGATAATTATAATTTAAAATTAAAAATAAAAAAATAAATAAATTAAATTCTTTACCAGCACCGGGACTAGAACTCGTAAAGTTATGCTGCTTAAGAGAGTGCTCTATCCACTGAGCTACTGCCTCTAATGATAAATAAAGATTTGGTAATCTTGATGTCTGCATTGCAGAGTGAAGTCTCTGGTGACAGCACGATTCACTTCGTTGCTACGTGGAGAGGACACAGCGCGATCATGTTCTACGGTGCTGCTGCATCTTCATGTAGCAGAGCTGACAGTGTTGTGTGGATTACGTCGGACCTGGATGTGTATTTGGGGATTAATAAACTGGTAAAAGAGGATGTTTTATTGTCTTTTATTCCAAATAAAGGATTTTTCGCTGTGTGTTTATTTTCATTTACAGTTTAATCATGGAAGGTGTCTCAGGGAGACGCCAGGCATGATTAAACTCATTATTACCCCGGTTGCCACCGCACCAGGGCAATTCGGGATGAGCTGGGTGGAGTCTCGGGACTGTCACATCTAATGGATGCAGCAATTCCGGGCCGGCTGCTGGGTGATATTGTTAGGCTGGAGGGCTCCCCATACCGTGGCGCTGTCCATCCTGACAATACCAGCCTCCAGCCGTGTGGCTTTATCCTGGCTGGTATCAAATATGGGGGGAACCACATTTTTTTTTTTTATTATTTATTTATTTATTTTACTGCACAATATAGACCCGCCCGCCGGCGGCTGTGATTGGTTGCAGTGAGACAGCTGTCACTCATCGTGGGGGTGTGTCTGAATGCAACCAATCATGGGCGCCGGTGGGCGGGGAAAGCACGGAATACCTGATTGAATAATGAAGAGGCAGCCATTTTCTAAAGAGGAAAAGATTCCTGACAGCCGTGCAGCAAGACGACCGTGATCGGTGAGTAGGAAAGAGAGAGGGATTGTGCTGGGGACGCAGGACGCATGCAGATAGCAACGTGTGCACATAGCCTTACTGTGAAAAGCCACATTTTTGTTGATCGAGCCTAACTCGAACCTAACTTGAACTGTCGAGCTTTTAGCAAAAAGTTCGAGTTCGAGCTCGAACACCCCCCAAAATCACTCGAACATGAAATTGGCGAACCTCGAACCTCAAACATCGCTCATCTCTAGTCATGGAATATAGCGGAAAACGTACACCACTTTTTTCAGACAAACTTCTGATTGTTTTTTAACCCCTTAGATACAAGTAAACCCATACATGTTTGATATCTCCGAATTTACACTGACTTGAGGCATCACACGTATACATCAGTTTTACCCTATAGTGAACACAGTGAATGAAATATCTCAGAAATAATAGTGCTATTGCACTTTTTTTTTTTTAATCTTTTTGAATTTTAAAGTTTTTTGACATTTTACAGTACACTATATGGCAAAACTTATGGTTTTATTTAAAAGTACAGCTCCTTCTGCAAAAAATGAGCCCTCACATGACCATATTGACTGAAAAATAAAAAAGTTACGTCTCTCGGAAGAATGGCGAAAAAAAACGGAAAGCGCAAAATCGGCCAGTCATGAAGGGGTTAAAGTATTTTTCTGGTCTAAAGCTACTCAATGTGACTGCCAACTTGTGAATCCTTACATTGCAAGCAATGTGAACTGTAAGGATTTACCAGTGTCAAAGTCGGGAAGGGTAGTTACATGGCCTCTAGTATGCGATATGCATATTCCTGACCAAAATCAGACTAATTGGGCGTGGTCTTGCTAAATGCTCTTGGTTTGAGCAAGGCTGCACCCATTTATTCGAAATGTGGCTAAGAGCATGCATATCACATATTCACAGCCATGTGTCTGCAGCCTTTTGGATTTAGACCGGGCAACTCTTTTAAGTGTTGTCAAGAAGAGATTTTTTTGGTCAATTGCTAGTAAAACATAGGAAGCCGATAAAAACTTTGAAAATAATAAATATTATAAAATCTTCTTGGATTTATTTTTTGATATGGCTAAAGCTGTGCTGTGTGAGGCCAGATGATGAGGAATGCATCTAAAGAACACCAGTCGGGCTGCAAATGCTAGAGTTTGTCCTGAAACAGAAATAACTTACAGGATACAGTAAAATAACCAAAGATAAACTTTAAAATCTTCTAAAAGAAGAATCTGAGAAATAAGCAAGTCATTTTCAATGTGCTTACATTTTAAAACTTCCAAAAAGTAGGAATTTCATGTTTTCAGATTTCTGTGCAATTTACTTGTGAAAAGTAAAAGAAAAAGCAATATAGTAACAATAGTAAAATAAATTTAAACAGCAATATCCTTTTATTATAATATGTGACACAAAAAGACAGACAGATAGATAGATAGATAGATAGATAGATAGATAGATAGATTGATCCATGATAGATAATTATTATGGAATCATAGCTATTGGTAGATGGAAAAATTTAGGATCTCAAGTCAGTTAAATCTGGGAGGTCTTTATAAAACAATGCAATGTCTTGGCCTGTTGTCAGCTACGGATATTGATGGTGGACAGCCTAATGTGACAGGACCATCTTGTCTGTGTTGCATTAGGTATTATAATGCAATAAAAGAGTAAAAATTACCATATCTACATGGCTTTGTGTTGTGCTAACTTGTGCAATTCAGCCAATGGATAATTGATATTCATGGCTAATTAAGCATGCATTGGCTGCTATTGTAACATAAGGAGGAAGACAAATGGCTCATGGGGTGTTGGAGTTTCTAGTGAATTTAGGGAGTATCAGGGCTTCAGACTACTAAGGTTGTGGCTCTTCTGCCAGTTACTTTCTCAGTGTTCTTCCCTTTTCATTTTAGATACGTTGCAATAGCAATAGAGTGACACTGATGTCCTGAGAGTAATTGTGTCCTCCTTCCTCTGAATGGTATCTGTCTCCTTAACACTCCCTCCATCTGCTGCTACCATATCTCGATAATAGTCTTTATTTCAGCCAATAAAGATTCCATTAGCAAATAGTTTTCAACTTCATTTATCAAACAAGAAATAAGTTTTAAAAGACTGACTCATTTGAAATTCATAGACATACAGTTGGGATGTCTCCTGCTGACTGAGACCAGTGAAAATTTTTATTGAAAAAACAATGTTCCAGAAAACTATGATTTCATCCAGGAAGAAACCCATTACATACTGGATGTCTATGAGAAACCACTAGAAACAATACCTCTATGAAAATATATATCTTTATTGAAAAAATTAAAACATGACACCATGTGTCTTGAGTAACATATGGGACATGGACAAGGTGCTAGTGAAAGATCAGATGAAAAACAGGATGGTGTGAGGGAAAATCACGATAGATCGATGACTAGATAAAGCTTAGAGGGGACTAAATTGAATCCTCCACTTACCCTTCCTGTCAACGGAGGGTATCATACTTTTTAGGGTGTTGTTCCTCGTTCCTGCGGCAGCAAACATCGCTGTGTGAGAAGCCGCAGGAGCGAGGTACATCAGCTTCCATGCTCACGCCGGCTATGCGGAAGGATGGAGGTGGGTGGGATGTTTACGTCCCGGTCATCTCCGCCCCTCCGCTTCTATTGGCCGCCTGCCGTGTGACGTCGCTGTGACGCGGCAGGACCCGCCCCCTTAGGAAGGAGGCGGGTTGCCGGCCAGAGCGACATCGCAGGGCAGGTAAGTCCATGTGAAGTTGCCATAGCGATAATGTTTGTTACGGCAGTTATCATAAGATATCGCTGCTGCGACAGGGGCGGGGACTATCATGCTCGGCATCACAAGCATTGGCTGGCGATGTCGTAGTGTGCAAAGTACCCCATACCGTATATTGGGGATTTTAAACTGCCCTTTCTTGAGAAATTTGTTATTAATGGTTAACCCCTTCACCCCCAGGCGATTTTCTGTTTTTTATTCTCCCCTTCTTCCGAGAGCTGTAACTTTTTTATTTTTCCGTCAATCTTGCCATATGAGAGCTTGTTTTTTTTGGGACAAGTTGTACTTTTAAATAAAATCATAAGTTTTACCATATAGTGTTCTAGAAAACAGCAAAAAAATTCAAGTGCGAAAAAACTGCAAAAAAAGTGCAATTGCACAATAGTTTTTGGGATATTTTATTCACCATGTTCACTATATGATAAAACTGATGTGTTGGTGTGATGTCTCAGGTCAGAATGGGTTTGTATATAGGTAAGGATGGTTGACCTCGGGGAGATCAACATCCAACACCGCAGAGACACGATCACGTGTTTCTCAACGCAGTGACACTAGAACATCAAACATGTATAGATTTACTTTTATCTAAGGGGTTAAAAAAATTTCACAAGGTTGTCCAAAAAAAGTGGCATGGTTATTGTAGAGTTCTCATTTTTCATGATCTATGGCTTAGTGACTGCTTATTTTTTGCGTCTCGAGCTGACGTTTTTAATGGTACCAATTTTGCTCACATGCTACGTTTCAATCTCCTGTTATTGCATTTTGCGCAAAATTTAAAGCGGCCAAAAAACTAATTTTGGCGTTTGGAATTTTTTGGCACTACGCCATTTACCGATCAGATTAATTGATTTTATACAGTATTTTGATAGATCGGGCATTTCTCAACTCGGCAATACCAAATATGTGGATATTTTTAATTTTTTTTTAACCATTTAATTTTCAATGGGCCAAATGAGTGTTGATTTGAACTTTTCGTTTTTTTTTTATTTTTTTTTAATTTTTAAAACTTTTAACTTTTTTTTATTATTTTACCAGGTCCCTTAGGGGACTATAACAATCAGCAGTCTGATCGCTCTTCTATTTCTCCAGATCACAGCTACACAACTGAGATCTGGAGAAAAGCTGCTTTACTTTCATACACTGACCTCTGCCGGCAGTGAGAGAAAGTGACTCATGATAGCTATAGGAATCACCACATGACCCTGTGTTACCATGGCAACCACCGGAAGTCACATGATCACGTAACGTGACTTCCGATGGGGGTGAGTAAGTTATCCTTATGGTGGCGCGCTGATACATATCTCTGTCAGAATTTGACAGTGAGATGAAAGTGGTCAATAGGCGCCGGGTGGAATGTGATTCCACTCGCGCCTAGCAGGCACACATGTCAGCTGTTGAAATCAGCTGACATGTCCGCGGATCACTGCGGACTGCCCACGGCAGCCCGAGGGGATTAACCTCACATGATCCATGGCATACCCAGTACGACATGTGTCGTAAAGAGGTTAAGGCTGAGAGAATTGTTGTCTTAGATGACAATGTCATGAGTTAAAAAGACAAATTACCAATCATTTTCTGTCATAATCTGTGGTATGGTCTCCTGGTGGTATATGTTAGTGGTTATATATTAGTTAGGACATCAGAACATATGGGCTCCTGTTAAAGTGATTGTCTTGATGAAGGAGTAATCTGTTCTCCCAAATGCGTAGACCAATAAATCACAATTCAGGATTTTTCAGGTTGAATCCTTTCACTCCAGATCTTCAGTCTTCATTCCAAGTGGAGTCGCTGGTTATCACAACTGCACAAGGTGAGCACTTCTAACTATTATCTTTTGAATCTCTACTTGGGTAAGACCCTATTGCACCAATTTCTTTACAGCACCTAGAAGAACCGTATAGGGCAGTGCGAGCAGCAGAGCTGGCCAGAGAGGGGAAAAGTGAGATTTTTGATTTTTATTTTATCATTTTTTTTGCCAGCTGTGTATTGGCCTTTTGCTGATTTTGCATAGAGTGAAACACAAATGATCTGCATTCTAGCAAATATCGACTTTTGTAAAATGTTTGGAAAATCCAATTCTACTCGAATAAATTTAACTATCTCTAGTGACCATGATCCTTGTCTTTAAGTTAAATTTACATTGTGTATTGTTATGACGTGAAGGTCTAGAACCTTAACAAAGTGCAGACAGAGCCACATAAATGAGGGATAAAACTTTTTATGCATACCTAGGTTGATGGTTATGATGCTTTTATGACTAATAAAACCAAGTTTGAAACCATTGTTTGTTGCTTTTTACAAATGTCCTGTGGGTGGTCCATTGATGTGAAGTGCCCTAGATTATTTTCACTGAATGTTACCCAAAACATTGCATATGCTTTGAGTGATGTCTATAGTTAGTATCCCACCTGGAGATCTCTAGAGCTTCAACTCAAAAGCAGATAGTTGGTGTTGGGGGCATTCAGTACAAAGAGCCTAACACTCTTCATATGCAGGGACTGCCAAATATGTGATCGTAGCACAACGGGAAGTATAACCTGATAACCTGCCTTCCTCAACTATCATGACCATCAACCTAAATATATGTAAACTACTTCAGTTTTCACCTGTCTCCCTTTAATGTCAATGTGGGAAAACATACCCAATCCATAATGCACAAGCTATGCTGTGGTATCAAAAACAATATTTCATGTATTAAGAATGCTGAAGAAAAGTTGCAGCGACACCAAATCTGTAGTCAGTATTACACACCTGTAATAAAATGTTAATTATTCTTTCCCAATTAATTTACCAGAGTTAGTTTAACTTTATTCATTTAAGAGCCACAAAAATAAGCCAGATGTCCATAAATATCATCGTCTCTGTGCAAAACAATTTTACATTACAATATTACCTCTATGAGACCCATCACACACTAAATAAAATAATATACTTTTTAACAAACTTAACTTATAGATGCCACTCTGTTCCCCCTTCTGCTAATCTACTTTGTCATTTGCAGATTTATTTTTTAAGATTGATGAAAATGAGGATAGCCAATTTATCAAATTGTAATTTATATGACAATTTATTCTTTATTCATACCTTTGTCACAGATAACAATTTTTCCAGTTTAAAGGGATTGTCCAATACTAGGACCCCTTCTCCTTCTCTATATTTGGTGGCATTAAAATAAAAAGCTCCACTCCCATGCCGGCGTCACTCCAGCATTGTCAGCACTTGATCTCGCAATCACCACCAGCTTCACTCTCCAAACCTTTGGACGTATAACTAATTAACAGGAAGTGAGCGCTGCAGCTGGCTACTCACTTCCTGTTGATTACTCATACATCTTAGGGTATGTGCCCACGATCAGGACTGGCTACGTCCTGGATGCAGCGGATCCTGACCTGCGGGGCCGCGAGTCTCCTCCACAGGAGACCTCAGCTGCTTGTACTCACGATCAGGGTTAAGTGTGCTGCAGTCTCCTGCTTGTGTTCTCTCTACGGAGGCCGCGTGCAATTCCGCAGCAAACAATTGACATGCAGCAATCTGGAAAGACGCTCTGCAGGTCAGTGGGCAAGGGGTTTCTTGAAATCCCACGCACTATGCTTGTATTGTACACCACAGTGTTTTGGACGCAGCTGAAGCATGTTGTATCTTAAACGCTGCAAACACTGATCGTGGGCATTCACCCTTAAGGCGGGGAGAGAGAACCTGGTGGTGATTGGGCGTTGGGCTCGGGTGATGTAACACCCTGATACTGCTTTTTTATTTTAATGGAGCCAAACATAGAGAATGATAGGGGATTTTCCAAGTGGTGGGCACTACATTTAATGAAGGACACCTTGATAAAAACTAGAAAGTTCCTAATATAATCAATGAGGTCCATTTATGATGAATCTATCCCTGGTGTGAATTCCATTTTAGTGTTAGAATTGTAAAAGCCAAGCTTCATTTTTTTAACCATTTTCTACCTAAAAATAAGTTTTCAATTTAAGTCTTTGTTTTTTTTTGCTGTTCAACTAACACAGACTAAATTGCATGTGCTATTTTAGATTGGATTCACAAATACAACTTTTAATACAGTCTTTGTTGCCTTTTTAAGTTAATGTTTGTGTTAGTGGGGTTTTTTTTCAAGTGAAAGTATAATGGTTTCCTTTGCACTACCCCTGCCCCGACCCCCTGCTCTTGGTTCAATCCACTACTGGAAAACTGCATGTGCAAAAAACAAGTTTTCCATTTAGGTATTTATTTTTTAGCTTTTCTTGTTTAGCTAAGTCCCAGAATTTGGAAGTTTATATACCTATAATTTATGTTGTGTAAAAGTACACAAAATGAAAATAAGCAACTAATGATACATAACATAGTATTGATATAAAAATTTATTGATATTTGTAAAACACCCAAAATTCTTAGTTTGTGCACAAAACACAAAAAAATGAAGATAAACACAAGAAATGAAGTAGTCCGTGTTCCCTAAAAGCATGTCTGTATTGGTGAACTTGTTATACAGTACCAGATTATTAAGAAAATGTTATGACCATGTAACATTATAGTAAAGCAGGGATTTTTTTCAACCCAGTCATTGCAGCAAGTGTAGAATGTAAATAAATGGACGTAGCTCAAAAGTCTGCAAACCTGTCAATCACACATTGCTGATACTGAAAAATTCCAGGTAAAATAAACCTTAATAACAAGAACTCACTTTTAGATCATAAAGAATGATACTCTCACAGGGAAACACATAATGCAAAGAGTCATTTGATATATTTCCCCATTACTTCCAGAAGAGTTTTCTAATTTCATTTGTTGCTCCCCGTACCTAAAATGTTCTTTGCATTCTTTAACTTCTAATATCAAATGCAATACAATCTTGTGTTTTGTCTCTTCTTTCAGCCACTTTCATCAGTTGGTTATTGGAGAGTCACAACCCACATATTTGATATAAATTATTTTCTACATCCTTCCGGCACATGGTGGACATACTCTTCTGTATCTGAACATGTTTCATATATGTAAGTGACATTTATTGCAAGTCATTCTGCATCAGCAAAAAAACTCATTGGGTTGGCCTTCAGGCTTTGGTATTGCTTCAGAATCCACACTGGACCGTGCAGACAGCAACCTATTTGATTCATCGAGATTATGCCGAGTCAAATATTCACCTTCAGTTCCCTTGGCTTTGGAGTTGGGTGCAAGGCTTTCAAATGTCACATAGGAGTCTTGTATGTCTTTAGATTTCCGACCTAGCCCCTTTTTGAATCTTCTCTTCAAAGCCCCACAGCAGACCATAAGAGTTAAAGGGACAGCAATGACACAGGCCACACTGATCACCACAACATTAATTAGTTTCTGTGTCCCACCAGCATGGACTGCTTCATCAGTGGAAAATATGATGCATTGTTCTTTTTTAGGTACAAGCCCTTTCACACAAACACATGCAATGTATTTCGTTTTTGGCATCAGACCATCTATGGTAATTTTTGTTTTTCCAGGCTCTACATTGATCCTTCGCATTTCTGGTTCTCCATAAATTGCATAGAGAACACTGAATACTGTCACATTTTTGGCAAGAGGAGCTTTCCAAGCAAGAGACGCACTGTGGTCAGTGTCACCTATAACTTTAACCCCTCTAACCATCCTCTCTGTCACTGGCTGCTGAGTTGATGAACTGAGCATAATATTGCCTGGATCCTTCATGTCCGGTTTCATATCAGAATTAGGATTAATATTCTGTAGCTCATTTTCCTGCAGTCGATTACTACCCAGTTTAAATTTTTGCATTCCAATGTTCTCCTCTGTAGACTGATATTTTCCTGAAATAAAGCAAAAAAGGAATGGAAATTTTAATACAAAACTCAAAGGAGAAGTTCTTAAACACTCAGCCCCAAAATATAGTTTTTACAAAAATATACTTCTCATCAAAGTATATGATGAAGAATTGCATTGTTTGAATCCTTCCTGGACTTCCGAGCCCTCTCCAATTGTAAGTTACTCTTTTACATGTCTGCTAAAGTGACCAAAAGGTCCTGGGCAAAACTCTGTGAGGATCTTTAAGAAATCTTCAGCTTTCTTAGGGTCCTCTCTGTGTTATCACAATATTACCACAACCCTTCTTAAACTGTGATGAACATTGTGGTCAGAAAGTCTGAAACACGCCATGCCCTCAGTTTGTACAGCAGCTGCTCACTCGATATCCACAGGGCCAGATTAAGGTTGGTGGGGGCCCCTGGGCAGAAAATCTGGTGGGGGCCCCATAACGTTAACATTTTTAGCCATAACAGTAGAGCGTGAACTGTAGCATTTAGATATAAATCCAATGAACATTTATCTTATCCCGTTCTGCCACATTCAGATTTACAGTACTACAATACAGACACAGTCCAGGATAACTCACAGCAGTCACATATACACACAAAGTAGAGATACTCACATATTTTTTATTGATCCCATTGTTAAGGCAGCCAGGGCCGGCTCCAGGTTTTTGTGGCCTCCGGGTGAAAGAGTCTCAGTGGACCCCACACACACACACAGAAACGCACATACACATACACATACAGGCATATATACATATACATATTTGAAGACAAATTCAGAAAAATACATATAAACAGACAAATATATACACAGTCATATACACTGACATACATGCAGACACAGACACATTAGGGTTCATGCGTACGTTGCGTAATTCCATGCATTTACGCTGCGTATAGCACTGCAGTGTAAATGCATGTGTCCTGCGTCCCCTGCACAATCTATGAAGATTTTGCATGATACGTGCGCACGTTGCTTTTATGAATGCAGTGATTTGGGTACTAAAATGTTGACCTAAATCTGTGCGTTCATAAAATGAGCATGTCAATTATTCCATGCTCTATGGATGCAGCTCCCGCTCTGTCTATGGTGGGGTCAGCAGCCATAGCGCATGAAATCGGCTTTTTTTGTACAGAAAAACTGCATCCATTACGCAGTGTTTCTGCAGCGATTTGACGCGCACATGTGCTGTCAAATCGCTGCAGAATATTCAGCAGTTACGTGCGCATGAGCCCTTACAGGTATTAATATGGGGAAGTCGCCAGCAGCCTCACTCACCTCTCCCGCTTGT
Source organism: Anomaloglossus baeobatrachus (assembly GCF_048569485.1). Lineage (NCBI taxonomy): Eukaryota > Metazoa > Chordata > Amphibia > Anura > Aromobatidae > Anomaloglossus > Anomaloglossus baeobatrachus. Next base: position 169,524,531 of record NC_134357.1, on the reverse strand, counting down.
TTCCGTCCAGCTCCTTCAGGACATGTGGTTGTGTTTCACTAACAGACATGACTGCACAATGATAGCACTGCTGTATATACATCACAGGAGGGGCTGGGGGCTACAATATATATATATTACAGGAGGGGCAGGGGGCATAGACGTTACTGGAGTGGCAAAAAGCTCTGGTGGTGTACTCATTACTGGGATGGGTGACATAGCGCTCTGGGGGACCCATATAGTTCTGGGGGGGAGCACAGACTGCTCTAATTCATATATACACACACAGTACCGCTTCTGACACACACACACACACACAAACACACAAATACAATGCACCCCCCATTACTCCATACACAAACACACAATACAATGCACCCCCCAATCACCCCTACACACACATACACACACATACAATGCACCCCCTTTACTCCCTACACACACACAATGCACCCCCCATCACCCACTACACACACACATACACACACACAATACAATGCCCCTCCCATCACCCCCTACACGCACACACACACAGATAAAATGCACCCCCCATTCCTCCCTACACAAGCTCACAATATAATGCAAGCCCCCATCACCCCCTACACACACACACAAATACAATGCACCCCCCATTACTCCCTACACACACACACACACACACACACACACACACACACACATACAATGCACCCTCCATTCCTCCTTACACAAACACACAATACAATGCACCCCCCATCACCCCCCCCCCCCACACACACATATACAATGCATCCCCCATTCCTCCCTACACAAACACACAAATACAATGCACCCCCCATCACCCCCTACACACACAAATTACACTACCCCATCACTCTCTTGCCCCCCCTCCCTCGGAATACAGTACTAACCCTCTGGCTGTCACAAAGCTGTGTTCCTTCACAAATGTTCCCCGTGTCCTCAGCCCCTCCCCACTCATCCCCAATAATTAAATCTGTCTCTTCAGCTCCTTCATGGAGCGCTTACCGCTTCCTGATGTCTCCTGTGTGCTTGCGCCCGCAGCACTGTGATGACATCAGCAAGGTGCTGATCTCATCACGTTGCTGCACGTCGGGGGCGGGGCCCAGTCCAGGCGCACTGTTCAAATGTATTTACATTTGAAAGACTCAAATACATTTGAATAGGAAGGAGGATGCTGCAGTCACCGGCACCGGCTCTGCTTGCTGCGCTCCTCTGCAGTGTGTACATGCCGGGCACACAGCAGAGCCGGCACAGCGCGCTTCCTCCTGCTGCAGCTACTGTGCCCAGCATGTACACACAGCTGAGGAGCACGGCGGGGACAGCAGATACTGCGGCCCACTACACCGTTCCCCTGCTTCTAGGAGGGGGCAACTGCCCCTCGCTGGGTACGCCCATGACGGCCGTAGCACATAGCAGGGAGCTCATTGGCACACCTCTGACCCCGGAAGTGCAAGAGCTGGTACTTCCAGGGTCAATAAGCGTCCTGTGCCCACAGTTTGTTTTTGCTTCTTAAAGACGCAGATACAACTAAATGGCGGTGCGCCATTTATTAGACTGTCTTTACGGAGGGGGAGAGGGTGTGAAAAAAAAAAAATTCTAACAGGTGCCTAGTGGCAAGTATGGCCCTGGTGGTGGGGGCCCCCTTAGAAGCTCTTTTGGTGGGGACCCCGGGGCTGGAGCCCCGCCTTCCCCGCCTATAATCCGGCCCTGTATATCCAGGGCAGAGGTAGACAAAAGTTTCCCTGGTAAAATTACCTCATATATTAAATTTTATCCCCACAGCATAACGTTGCAATTATTTTTAAATTAGGGGGAAAACAAACTAAAATTATTGCTTAGTGGCTGAATTCAGGCATCACTAATGAGCTCAACTCCAAACTCTAGCCAAAGAGAAGCAAACTTTAAAGCCTTTGAATATGGTGGATCTGCAGTACCTCACTTTGCGCTTTTAACCTATACAGTGGATGGAGTTGTTTATTTCCACAAATTATCACATCTCACCAGCACCAGGAAAAGCTGAACGGTGGGTTTGCTCCAGTAGCCAACTAAATGCAAACCGGAAGAATAGCACGCTGCTGGAAGATGCTGTGGTAGGCATGCTGGTTCTGTATGCCTTTAATTTTGAAAAAATTCCCAACAGTGTCACCAGCAAAGCACCCCCACACCATCACACCTCCTCCATGGGCAAGTATGAAACAGTCCCGTCCTGTTCTTTCCTGCATTTATTGTAAGGCCTACTAGCACATAGCAAGATAAATAACTAGAGATAGTGACCCTCCTGATTGGGTACACCTTGTCGTGGTGGGGTGGATTTACACTTTTTTAATCAAACTAGTATTAACTAAGTGCCCCATTTTTTTTTACACAAATTACTATTACTTATTTAGTGACTCTTTGTTTTTATAGGCTTGTCTGTTTATAGATCGTAGTTTGAATGTGCATCTAGACATTGCACTAATACTAACTGGAATGTTTGCCCATGGTTTTGGTTTGGTACGTCATGGGTCTGGTTACTATCTTTGATGCAAGCTCAGAAGCTTAGCTTGTATTATGCACGGAAGACATTGGCTGTGCTAAACAGCCAGAAACGGCCTGTAACAGCAGCGAGTGGAGCTGAGATCCACTTGCTGATGTTAACTTCTTAAATGCCGCTATCAATCACTGATAGTTGTATTTAAAGTACACAAGTTGGGGTGGGGGCATTCCATGCAGCTGTTGGTTTGTTGCCATGATGCTACTCCAGTAAATATCTGCCGATCATAAGTACAAATCCATTAAGCAGACTAATAAATGAAAGTAAAAAAAATGTTTTTAAAATATGAAAACTTAAGATGTATAAAAGTTCAAATCACCTTCCTTTTTCCACAACTTAAAAGGAAGAAATAAAATAAACATATTGTGCATCCATAAAGGTTCAATTTAGCAAATTAATTCAAAATTAAATAGCCCGATTGGTAAATGATGTAAAGAGAAAAAAGAAAAAAAATCAAAACTCAAGAATTGAATTTTTTTGGGTTGCCACAACACCACAAAAATATGCAGTAAAAAAACAATGAAAACATCATATCTACCTCAAAATGGTATCCATAAAAACATCAGCTCACCATAAAAAATAGCCCTGATACAGTTACACTGATGGAAAAATTGAAACATCAAAAAATTGGTACACAAGGGAATTTCTTTTTATGACTTTACACTTTTTTTTTATCATTTAAATTAAGTTTAAGAAACCCTAAAAATAAATATAAAAAGGTTAAGAAATCGTATTGAGATGAAAAATTATAATGCCAGGTATTTTCTGCAGCACAATGAATGCTTAAAAAAACAAACAAAAAAAAATTTGACAAATTGCGTTTTTTGCTGAAATTCAACGTACTTGGAATTCTCTCCTCCATTTTCCTTTAAGTTGCATAGTCAAATGTAAGGTGTCCTTCAAAATGACAACTCGTTCTGCAGAAACACAAGGTCTAAGTCTACATTACCGCCGTAACAGATGCCCTCTGGCGGCGGTCGACACTGTGCATTCAGGGGTTACCAGGCAAAGTAGCTGCTGTGCAGTAACCCCTCACCTCCCGGACGCCTTGTTACTAAAAGGATGTCTTCCACTCAGTCTATTCTCACACTGATGCAATAAACTGCAAACAGTAGAAGGTTTTTCAAACGACGGAAGTTTACTTCTTTTCTCAGTAAAACGTACAGCATACATCTTCTGCACTTCAATACTAGTCTGTTCAACATTCAATACAGTTAACTTCTCCATTTTCCTTCTTGTCATCTACAGCGTTTAGCTTCTTCCCTGTCTGGGCACCTCTCCTGGTCCCATTAAGGTTCCCTCCACACTCCACTGTCTCATTTAATTTGGCGGCCGACCACTTTCCTGGCACCTGAGCTTCTGATACTGTGGAGCCCTTGACCTGGTCAGGCGCCACTGAGTACTGCACCTACGCCTGGGTCAGTACAAACAGGTAATCCCAAAGGCTGACTAGGGTGTGTACGCACAGACACGTAGTACCCAGGACAGATTGATTTTTTTAAGCCTGCCACCATGACAAGGTAGACTCTTTTGGCAGGGCCCTACTTTACTCTAACTTTTTTTTTTTCTTTTTAAATCTAACTTCTTTGGTATATATTTATTTTTGGTATATCTATTTTTTTTTCTTTAAGGGAATGTGTCACATACAGTTTTTAAAGTAATTGAAACCAAATTGTGATAATGCAGACTTGTGGATTTAGACCTGACAACCCCTTCAAAGGGAATCTGTCACCAGGTTTTTAACACCTAATCTGAGCTCAGCATAACATAGGGGAAGAGATCCTGATTCTAGCAATTGTCACTTATTGGGCTGCTTAGTATAGTTTTGATAACATCACTGGTTAATCAGCAGGAGATTATCATTACAGGGCTACTCGTCATGCTGCAGGTAGTCCAGCATATTCATGAGCTCTGTATAATTGCTAGATCTGCAGCAGAGAAAACATTGATTTTATGACAATGAAAGCAAATAGCCCAGTAAGTGACACCGCTGGAATCAGGATATCTGTTTCTACTTTATGCTGCTCTCAGATGAGGGAGCAAAAACCTGCTGACAGATTCACTTTAAGGCTCTTTCAGCAGATAGATAGAATCATAGATAGATGGCGAGATAGATAGAATCATAGATAGATGGATATGTGGCACTCCTGAGGCTTCAGTCACCACAGGGACTGCACCTCACTTAAGGTGCAGTACTCATCCTGGATCCAGAGGAAGTCGTTACCAGTTACACAACACAAACTCATATACACAACCAGGTTGCCCACCCCATTGGGGACCAGGCTAGGGTTAAGGTAGTCACCAAACATGGGGGGCAGCCACCCACTAGTGACAGGAAACTAGGGGAGGAGAAGCCACCAGGGGGAGTTAGGAGCTTACACAACAGTTAGGGTGTTCTCCAGCAGGAGAGAACAGGAGCGGGACCAGTGCGGTTCAGGGTGCAGAGCCTTAGGGTGGAACAGACTTCACCTTGTATCACTAGAATCTGCAGGACAGGGGGATTTCAAGTCCCTCTGACCAGCACAAGATCCCGGAGCACAGTGCCACATAGGGTCCCGAGTCGTGATTACAGTTAAGCCCCACAGCGGCGCCGTGTCACCTACATACGGGACAGGAGCTAACACTACACAAACCGGGGTCCCCAAGCAGCATCAGGCCACGGGGATTTATCTTTAAAGGCGCAAGAAGGAAGAGCCCATCCACCACCGTACCGGTTCTAACCTCCAACGGATCTAGGATCGGCTGGGGCCCATCATGGCTGGAACCACAGCAGCTGATTCAGCATTTTGATTACCGTCGCCCCGCGCTTCGGCGCCAACAGCCACTACTCTCCTCATCATCCTCCCCGGGGCCCCACTCCACCTGTGGGGAGCAGAACCATCCTTCCTGCAACACTATCCGCTCCGGAGGACAGCGACAGCAGCGGCGGCTAATCCCTGGCCACGTACCACAGACGGCATCACAAGACAATCATCCTCATCATTCCCCCACCATCATCCAAATCCCCTTTTATTGTACACCTCGAGGTCACGAAGCCAGGCAGGGCCACCTGTGACATCCCTGACCCGACATAACCGGCCCGGCGACGAGTAACATTTAACCCCTGCCCCGTGGGTGCTACATATAGATGAGAGACGGACAGAGAGACGGATAGCCAGAGGGACGGATGGAAAGAGGGACGGATGGACAGAGGGACGGATAGATGATGGGGGGATCACAGCAGGTGGGGGATCACAGCAGGTGGGGAGGTCACAGCAGGTGGGGGATCACAGCAGGTGGCTTTTGGGACAAAAAAAACTAAAGCGCAAACCAAATGAAAATCACTTGGTCTGTAAGGGATAAATTGGGAAATCTAGAATAAGATAGAAAATGCTCTTGCGCAATATTAAAAAACTATTAGCCACATTGGCTACTTACCACTATCATTTGGCTCATCAGTTGTGTTGGAGTCAGTGACTAAAACTGAAATGAAGGCTTCTGCCATTCCCATGTTGTTTCTAGCTTTACAGATATATTCACCCGAATCTTTGTAGGTAACAGTAGGTAAGTTCAGCATGGACCAACTCATACCGTCACTTGAAATTTCTTGATGCACTGAAAAAGAAAAAAACAATCTTTATGTATCAACATTAGAGGTGCTTGATAAATATATACATGTATATGTTTTCAGAACAAGCACTTCCAATGCTCAGTGCACACAAAAATAAACAGCAAATGTCTTTGACTGTTAAATAAACACGTAATTAGTAAAATGAAAAGTAAAACAAAAATAGCAATTTCATTACTGTCAATATAATATTCAAACAGGAATTCGAAAGCCCCAATTAATAGCAAGATTAATGCATGTGTGTCCATCTCCATAGAGGTGAATGAGTTTGTTGACAATAGTTAAGTGCATGCCCTTGGCTGTTTTCATCACTCTCATTTATTGCACTAAATGAGCACATTCATTTTTTTCCAATATTCCATAGTATAGAACATTAATATTGTTTAAACTATCATATTTATTATTGTAGCTTACTTATATAGTGCTATTAATTCCACTTGGCTTTACAGACATCCTCATCACTGTTCCTATTGGGGCTCACAATCTAAACTCCCTACCAGGATGTCTTTGGAGTGTGGGAGGAAAACACAAACCCTTGCAGATGTCCTTGGTTGGATTTGAATGTAGGACCCCAGCACTGAAAAGCAACAATGTGAAGCACTGAGAGACTTTGCTACTGTTGCGGGCGGGGGGAGCAGACCACAACAGGGGGGCTGCTCGAGACGCTCGTACAGCAATCCGTCGCCCACAACTGAATATAAAGGGGTTGTTATTTACAGGGGAGAGTTTTGCCAGTGACACCACACGTGGGTTGCGGTGATTTTTGGTAGCACCGCCGCTGCCTTGTTATGGGATGCCCGGGGCTGATGGAGCGGGGCAGCAGGATGGTATCCCCTCCACGGGTGGGGGAGGTGTAGTCCCGGGCCCCAGGTGTTGGGGGAGTGGAGTGCTGGGACACAGTCTGCAGAGCTGGACCGGATGATACCGGTGTACTCACTGTTTTTGTATAAATCACACAGAGTCCAAATAGTAAACCAATGGCCGGATACCGGTAGCCTCCAGAGGGGTGTGCTCGGGTCCTGCACACTGGTGAACAGAACAGGGGCTCTTCCCCCTGCACTCTAGTTTGGTGTCTCCTGTGTTGACTAGTCCATATGAAACAGGAAAAGTCTACTCCCGGTGTCTTTGTTGTGGGAGCTGTCGCCCGCGAGATCTGACTCTTGGAATTTTTGCAGGCACTTGCAGGCACCCTATCCCCCGCGTTGGACTTCCGTCTTGCTCTATCTGGGCTACTTCGTGGGACTAGACTTGACATCTTGTCCCCTGTTGGTTAATTGGAAAGGTGCTAGCAGCTATCCTCGCCCTAGGGTCCAGGTACCCCGACTGTGCACGGCCTCCGAACTGGATTCCCGCTGACAGCACTGGCGAGCTACAACCATTCCCCGATCCACTTAAGGTCTCCCGTGACCAGATCTCCGCCGCCTGTGGCCCTGCTCTGCTGTCTGCCACTTAGTCAACTCAGGTAGTCCAGTAGTCCGGGAGCTACAACCCCCGACCACCACTTCACTCCTGTCACTTCCACTGTCAGCACTCAACTAACTCCTCTGCTCAACTTACGTGTTCCCTCCCTTGACACCTCAGGAGCCTTAGGTGGGCATCACCATCTGCCTGGTCCCGCCCGCCCACTGGTGTGTCCCTATTGTCCTTGGGAGGGATGACTAGGCTTTTGTGGCTGGTATTTGTACCTGTGTGTGGGATTGTGTTGGAAGGCCAAGGAGGAGAGAATCCTGCATCTGGAAGATGGATGCAGTCTTCTGTGACAACCTGATTTTGTCAGGGCATCAGACTACCAACATATGTTTATGCCTCCTTTCCCAAAAGCATTTGTCGCGGGCGGGGAGGAGGGTGTCAGCACACTACGCTCACCCCCTTCTGCTCGGGTCCGGCGGTTGCTGCTCAGTGGTGGCTCGAGCTGTAGGCCGGATCCCGGGGGTTCTCGAGCGGCACTCCTCGCCCGTGAGTGAAAGGGGTTTGTTGGGTGTGGGGATTGTTTATTGTCCGTGACGCCACCCACGGTTGTGGTGATTTCACCACCGCTGCTCAATATGGGGGTCCCGGGGATGGTGATGCGGAGCAGCCAGGTGTTGCGTTGCCCCTCCATGGGTAGGGGTTGGTGATCCCGGGGCCCGGTGATGAGATGGGAGATGCAGGGCCTGGTGGGCGCAGGGACGCGGGGGCAGTGCTGTGCCTTGCGGCACTGTGGTACTCACTCAGCCTGAGACGTTGACACAGTTTTACAGTAAACCACACGGCTGGAAAGACGGTTCCCACGGACGGCTGCACTTGCTCTCCCAGTAGGTGACGGTGATGTCCCTCTGACCTGCACCTGATGTTTCTAAGTTGGTAGCGATGGGTCCCCACCGGTAACCCGCTCCCCGGCTTCAAGCTGGACCGGAGGAGCTCTACTTTGCCCGCAGACGCTGGCCCTGAGGAACTGGTGCCTTGGCGGTGTTCCTCCTTAATGGTTGGACTGTTGCCTTCAATCGGGACTTGGTTGTTGGGGGATCTACGTCCCCTTCACTGACGGATTCGGCAAATTATGGCGACTCCTAGCCTTGCCGGGGTCCGAGAGGCCCCTGCCCTGGTGCTGACTGTCCTTTGCACGCTGCTCCAGACCGCCGGGTCACTACCCGTCCGCGGTCCTTCCAGGAACTCCCGAACAGTCACCCCTCTGGACAGTCACCGTCGTTGCTGACCTTGCTGACCCTGTCCTGCATACAGCTGGACTACTTCAGGATTTTCACTCTCTTTCTTTCCTGTCACCACTCTTACTGTCCTCCTTTACCACTTTACTTCCTTCACTTCTACTTGTCTACTCCTCACTCAAGCCCTGCCTGGGCTAAACTACCTGGTACTTCCTGCCTCCAGAGCTGTGAACTCCTCGGTGGGCGGAGCCAACCGCCTGGCCCACCCCCTGGTTTGAACATCAGCCCCTGGAGGAAGGCAACAAGGATTTTAGTTTAGCTTTGGTGTTCCTAACTGGGATGTAGGGTGTGGTGGTGTAATGACCTGTGACCCCTGGCTTGCCCAGGGCGTCACACATTCTGCTAAATCAGCAATGGCTCCCAATAGAGATCTATCCGTGGAGGATTACCTTATGGTCAAATTTCTTGAAATTCATAGATTTCCTTGAATTTGAACACTGTGATACGATTTAAGCAAATGGGCTAACAAATAAAAATTATCATTTCACTCAATACTGAAGTCTCAGAAAGTGAGGTAATGAGTACTGATGGGTGAGCCCGGACTGTAAAAGTCCGGGTTAGTGCGGGATACTTAGTATCCATGCAGTGACCCCGGACCTGGAGTTCTCAGGGAACTCCAGGTAGCTACCTGGATCCAGCCACTCGGGTAATTAAAAAAAATGAGATAAAGGAAAAAGAAAGAAAATAGGAATAAAGCAGGTGCATTATACTTACTGAGTCACCCATTCAACTGTAATACTATATATTCACTGCTTCCCTCACCCACTGGCAGTCCCGGTGTCTGTAATTAGTTGCAGTCAGACCGTGCCCCCACCCTGTGTGACAGCCTGTCTGACTTCTTGGACACACACTGTGTGCGTCTCTATCGTGCTTTAAAAATAAATAAATAAATTAAAAAAATTGGTGTAGGGTCCCCTCCTATTATGATACCCAGCACAGACAAAGCATACAACTACAGGCTGCAGCCCCCAGCTGTTATGCTTATCTTGGCTGTGTATCAAAATAAGAGGGACACCATGTTGCCTTTTTAAAAATTATTTAAATAAATAATTTAAAAACTGGCGTGCGGTTCCTCCCAATTTTGATACCCAGCCATGATAAAGCTGACAGCTGGGGGCTGGTATTCTAAGTCGGGGGGAGACCCATGGCTATTTGGCCTTCCAGCCTAAAAATAGCAGCCTGCAGCTGCCTAGAATTGTCACATCCATTAGATGTGATGTGACAATCCCGGCACTTTACAATGAGAGGTGTCTATGAGACCCCCAATTACTAATCTGTAAGTGAAAAAAATAAACTCAAACACAGAAAAAATCCTTTATTTGAAATAAAAAATGAAAAAACCACCCTTTTTAACCCCTATATTAACTTCAAACACCGAGTTCGAAGATGCACCATATGAAGTCCCACGAAAATCCAAGGCCTGCTACTTACATACTGAAGTCACAGAACATGATCACACGCTGTGGCTTCAGGCAGAGACAGACTAAGCCTCAGCTGTGAGTGGTGACGTCACTGAGTTTATATGCGGTCAAAGCTGGAGGTTCCCACAGTACCCCACTTGTGACAGTATATAACTTGACTACAGGTGACCTCATTGAACTCAGTGTTCTCACCTCAGGTGAATTGCGTTCACAGACCTGCATCTTCTGGTAAAAAAAAATCGCATTAAAACACAATGCGGTTTTGAAGCGGTATTGATGCCTTATTTTGCCAGGAAATGCAGATTTGGGCAGAAATATGGTGTATAAATTTCAGCACCAAATCTGCATCTCTTGGCAAAAAAAGCACAAAAAGATTTTTTACGCTGTTTTGGTGCAGTTATTTTCCAACAGATGCAAATTTGGTGCAGAAATCTGGTGCAGACATTTCAGCCACAAATTTGCATCACCTAGCAGAAAACTGCACCAAAACGGCATCAAAACCATTTTTGTGTGCTTTGTTTGACAAGAGATGCAGATTTGGTGCTGACATTTATACAGCATATTCCTGTACCAAATGTGCATCTTCTGGCAAAAAATGCATCAAAACACAGTGTGTGTTTTGATGCAGTAGTTATGTGGTTTTTTTTGCCAGTAGATGCAGATTTGGTGCAGGAATATGGTGTATAAATTTCAGCAAAAAATCTGCATTTCTTTGCAAAAATATGCACAAAAAATTATTTTTCATGCCATTTTGGTACAGTCTTTGCCAGGAGATGCAAATTTGTTGCAGAAATTTGATGCAGACATTTCAGCACTAATTTTCATCTACTAGTAAAAAGCCACACTGAAACGGTGTCAAAACAGTTTTTATGCTTTTTTTTGCCAAGAGATGCAGATTTGGTGCTGAAATTTATACACCATATTCCTGCACCAAATCTGCATCTTCTGCCAAAAAAATATACATCACTACTGCATCAAAACCACATCATATTTTGATGTGGTTTTTTTGCCAGAAGGTGCAGATTTGGTGCAGGAATATGGTGTATAAATTTCAGCACCAAATCTTTTGGCAAAACCCCCCGCAGTTTTCTGCTAGAAGATACAGGTCTGTGATCTCCGTTCACCTGAGGGGAGGTCATTAAGTTCAATGAGGTCTTCTGAGGTCAGTCTACCTGTGGTTACAGGTGGCATTCTGTGGGAACCTCCAGGTATGACCACACATAAACTCAGTAACATCACCACTCATAGCTGCTGCTCAGTCAGTCTCTGCCTGAATTAGTGTGTGGACATGTTCTTTGCCCACGCACTGAGACTTCAGTATGTTTCAGAGCTGGAATTGTTGTTGGACATCATGTGGATTACCTCGGAACTGGGTGTTTGGGATTAATAAATTGGAGAAAGTGGGGTTTTTTTGTATTTTATATCAAATAAAAGATAATTTTCAGTGTTTGTGTTTATTTCTTTTCACTTACACATTAGTGCAATGGGCGTCTCATAAATCCCCCATTACTAATCTAGGCTTCGTGGCAGCTGTGACCTGTTATTAACCCCTGATATTACCTCGATTAGCACCGCACCCGGGCAATCGGGATGAGCTGGGTAAAATGCCATGATTGTCTTATCTAATGGATGCCACAATTCTGGGCACCTATGGGATGCTATTTTTAGGCTTGGGGGCCCAATAACATATGGGTCTCCCCAGACTTAGAATACCAGCCCCTAGGTGTCTGCTTTATTATGGCTGGGTATCAAAATTGGGGGGACTGCATGCCGTTTTTTTAACTTATTTATTTAATAATTTTAAAATTATTTTTTTAAATAATTTTAAAAAAGCCGCATGGGGTCCCTTTTATTTTGGTACACAGCCAAGATAAGCACACAGCTAAGGGCTACAGCCTGTACCCGTATGATTTATCTGTGCTGGGTATTATTATATGGGGGACCCTACACCAATTTTTATTTATTTATTTGTTTATTTTTACACTATAGAAATGCAGACAGCATATGTGATTCCAAGCAGTCAGACATGCTGTCACACAGGGAGGGGGCGCAGTCTGACTTCAATCAAACACAGATGCTGGGACTGCCAGTGGGTGGAAAAAGCAGTGCATATGCATGAGGGATAATAAGCTGCCCCAGAAGTAGAATTACAGCCACGCAAGAGACTTGGTAAGTTTAACAACTACTAATGAGAACTCCTCCATAATGCTCTGCAGATATCACATCACATGATCAAGCACAGACAATGTAGGTGGCTATCGCAGACAATATAAAAGATGGGGTCAGCTAAGAAGCATCATTTCATGCTTATGCAGGGTAGCGATAGGAGGGCAGAGTGCACAGCTCATTCCACCAAGGAATAACAAAAGGTCTAATGTGATTGTGGTGTACTACTGTCAGTGCTCAAGCATATTGAAAATGAGAAGGCTAATCTCAGTCTGTGGATACTAATCTAGAGATTCAAATGATATATAGGGAGGTGCTGTAACTGTATAGTCAGTCTGACTGTGATATATCGCAGTGAAAGCACCTTAATAACAGCGCTCATGGTCTATGTACAGTATATTGAGTCTATTCTTTAACTATTTGTTAGATAATGTAGAATGATTTATTTGTGTAATTCTCCTTATACATATACCTCTCATGGAAAAGTAACATATTAACACCTACAACGGATTCATGTGCAACTTTATTTATATTACTATTCTATCTTATAGAGTGCTGGCCAAAAGTATTGGCACCCCTGCAATTTTTTTCAGATAATACTCAGTTTCTTCTTGAAAATGATTGCAATCACAAATTCTTTAGTATTATTATCTTCATTTATTTTGCTTGCAATGAAAAAACGCAAGAGAATGAGACAAAAATCAAATCATTGATCATTTCACACAAAACTGCAAAAATGGGGAAGACAAAAATATTGGCACCCTTAGCCTAATACTTGGTTGCACAACCTTTAGCCAAAATATCTGCGAACAACCGCTTCCAGTAACCATCATTGAGTTTCTTACAATGCTCTGCTGGAATTTTAGACCATTCTTCTTTGGCAAACTGCTCCAGGTCCCTGAGATTTGAAGGGTGCCTTCTCCAAACTGCCATTTTGAAATCTCTCCACAGGTGTTCTATGGGATTCAGGTCTGGACTCATTGCTGGCCACTTTAGTAGTCTCCAGTGCTTTCTATCAAACCATTTTCTAGTGCTTTTTGAAGTGTGTTTTGGGTCACTGTCCTAGTGAAAGACCCATGACCTCTGAGGAAGACCCAGCTTTCTCACACTGGACCCTACATTATGCTGCAAAATTTGTTGGTAGTCTTCCGACTTCATAATGCCATGCACACGGTCAAGCAGTCCAGTGCCAGAGGCAGCAAAGCAACCCCAAAACATCTGGGAACCTCCGCCATGTTTGACTGTAGGGACCGTGTTCTTTTCTTTGAATGCCTCTTTTTTTTCCCTGTAAACTCTGTTGATGGCTTTTCTTAAAAAGCTCTACTTTTGTCTCATGTGACCAGAGAACATTCTTCCAAAACGTTTTAGGCTTTCTCAAGTAAGTTGTGGCAAACACCAGCCTGGCTTTTTTATGTCTCGGGGTAAGAAGTGGGGTCTTCCTGGGTATCCTACCATACAGTCCCTTTTCATTCAGACGCCGACGGATAGTACGGGTTGACACTGTTGTACCCTCAGACTGCAGGACAGCTCGAACTTGTTTGGATGTTAGTCGAGGTTCTTTATCCACCATCCGCACAATCTTGCGTTGAAATCTCTCGTCAATTTTTCTTTTCCTTCCACATCTAGGGAGGTTAGCTACAGTGCCATGGGCTTTAAACTTCTTGATGACACTGCGCACCATAGACACAGGAACTTTCAGGTCTTTGGAGATGGACTTGTAGCCTTGAGATTGCTCATGCTTCCTCACAATTTGGATTCTCAATTCCTCAGACAGTTCTTTGGTCTTCTTTCTTTTCTCCATGCTCAATGTGGTACACACAAGGACACAGGACAGAGGTTGAGTCAACTTTAATCCATGTCAACTGGCTGCAAGTGTGATTTAGATATTGCCAACACCTGTTAGGTGCCACAGGTAAGTTCCAGGTGCTGTTAATTACACAAATTAGAGAAGCATCACATGATTTTTCAAACAGTGCCAATACTTTTGTCCACCCCCTTTTTATGTTTGGTGTGGACTTATATCCAATTTGGCTTTATGACAATTTTTTTTTTTTTTTTCATTGAAGACAAATTAAATGAAGATAATAATACCAAAGAATTTGTGATTGCAATCATTTCCAAGAAGAAACTCAGTATTATTGGACAGAATTGCAGGGGTGCCAATACTTTTGGCCAGCACTGTAGCATGTTCATTATATCTGACATTGTATCAACTGTATCAATATGTGTAATATTTGTAGAATTAACCTTTTTGCTGTGTTGTGACACATGGGTTAGCTATATTTTCTATCCATATACTCTCATGGGTTATTTAGATCTTAAAAGGTCACCTTTCTCTCTTTTAATTCTTTGTTTCTATATATTTCATTTGATATTAAACAACAAATATATTTTTGATACATCCGAGTGGCTTGGTATCTCATTTTCACTGGTTGATATTTTATGCATTTCGGAGAGCTCAAAGTGATTTTTTAGGTTGTGTAGGTGATATATTTTGTTGAATTATCCTTTTTGCTGATCACATGAATCCTGCCTAGCATTTCTAGTTAATTTAATATTTGTCTTCGATTAGCTAAGTGTGGCAAAATTTTAGACACTAATTAACTGTTACACTTACACATGTTACACTGTTCAAAAATGTATGTTACCCCAAAATGTGACACAAGCCACAGACATTGCAGCAAGAATAAAAGATGTCACAGAAAAAAAAATGTGACACTCGCTTGTAGAAGCAACAACTGATGGCAGCAACCAACTTTGAAAAGAAAGTACCAAACACTGGTCACTCATGGCCTCCTTTCCCTATGGCAAAAATATTAATGTAGAGAGAGCAGAGTGCATAATGAAATATCTGTCATATCACTCATCTCAATCACAGCATGATGATGTAGCCTCTGACTGCAGCTAATTGTGTTGCTGTCAGTGTTCTGCTCAACCCACCACCTCTGCCACCATAATAATTAATGTTGTACAGAGCAGATTTTCCGTTACATCAATGACACTTGTTTCTTTTCTGCCCTTTAGTACCCTCAACCACAATACGCCAGGAGCTAAGGAACATACCACACCAGAACTTCCATTTGATTAATTCGAAGAGATGAACAGTCAGTCTTTGTACTCAGATGACATGGTGTCGTATGAAAATTTGAGAA
Organism: Anomaloglossus baeobatrachus; assembly: GCF_048569485.1. Taxonomy (NCBI): domain Eukaryota; kingdom Metazoa; phylum Chordata; class Amphibia; order Anura; family Aromobatidae; genus Anomaloglossus; species Anomaloglossus baeobatrachus. The sequence continues at coordinate 169,508,968 of NC_134357.1, read as the reverse complement.
AATGATTGTAATGCCAAGCTGTGGTTCTGTAAGCCGTGGTTCTGTAAGCAAAAGTCTCAAACTGCAATGTGCGGTTTAACTTCCTACACCACAAGGAGATTTTCAGTTTTTTGTTTTTCCCTTCCCTTCTTCTGAGAGCCATAACTTTTATAGTTTTCTGGCAGCATAACCATTTGATGGCTTATTTTTGTGAGGCAAATTGTACTTTTGAATGAAACTATTAATTTAACCATATAATGACAAACTATATGCATGACAAATAAAAAAGCAGCGCTTTGTCACTGCATGTGCGTTTGAAAAAGCGTCCAAAATGCTGCATTTTGGATGGATTTTGAATGCATTTTTGACAGTGCAGTCCAAGTCGGGTCTGCCAAATCCCCATAGAGCATGGCTGGCTGCGAGAAAGAGCCATGCGGTCAGAATGAACTCTGATGAACTTCACCCAACTTCATTGTTATCGCTCGGCTCTGTCTGATTGCCAAGACCTGATTTGCGATCACAGGTGAAGGACTCACCGGTGACCGCATATCCGCTGAGTAACTGAAGTGAGCCACGCAATCAGCGGTGCCATTACTCAGGTAACCTGAGTGACGTCATCGCTGACAGCGCGACTCACTTCAGTTGCTGCGTGGAGCTCACAGAGAGCGGTCGTGGTCTGTGGCCACTCCTATCAGCTTCATGTAGAAGAGCTGGATGCGTCGTGGGACCTCATGTGGATTATCCCGGACCTGGAGGGGTATTTGGGGATTTTAATAAAGTGGTGAAAGAGTGTGGGGTTTTTTTGTCTTTTATTCCAAATAAAGGATTTTTCAGGTGTATGTGTTTATTTACTTTCACTTACAGGTTAATCATGGGGGATGTCTCATAGACGCATGCCATGATTAACCTAGGACTTAGTGGCAGCTATGGGCTGCCATTAACTCCTTATTACTCCAATTGCCACCGCAACAGGGCAATTTGGGATGAGCCGGGTAGCGTCCCGGGCATGTCACATCTAATGGATGCAGCAATTCTGGACGGCTGCTGGCTGACATTTTTAGGCTGGGGGGCTCCCCATTACATGGGGCTCCCCATCCTGAGAAAGCCATATGGCTTTACCTTGGCTGTTATCAAAATTGGGGGGGACCACATGACTTTTTTTTAATTATTTATTTATTCACTAGAAGGTGGCCCGATTCTAACGTATCGGGTAGTATAGAATGTGTATGTAGGTTAGCAGATAGAATAATAAGGTAATGAATGGACTGGATGGGTTAGGTTTAATTTAGTATTCTTAGAATTGTCTATTGGTTTTAAAATGACAAACAACAGAAGGAACAGTTTTAATAAATGAGTCTAATGTTTAATTATGTCCATGGCTTGTAATCAAAGAAGGCCATGAACAGTGTAAAGTAGAGATGAGCCACCCCCCTAGAGTTCGAGTTCGGGTCGTCAAACGGATGCTCTGTTCGGCGAACGTTCGACGAACCCCTTCGAACCCCATTGAAAACAATGGCAGGCAAACACAAACACATAAAAACACATTATACATGTACACATACAGTTAATAAACATTGCCATAACACTTACAAGTCCCCGTGACGCATCTTGCACTCGGTCTCCCGCCACTTTTCCTTCTGATAATCGCTCTGTCCTCCCGGTAACCAGCACTGATGATAGGACCTTCCGTGACGTCAAAATAGCATGTGACCAGTCACGTGTGTATTATCTCATTGGCTACAGACTGGTCACATGGCTAGATGTCATGCTAGGTCCTGTCAGTGCATCTTTCCGGTACGCGGTGCTCATTTGTGCATCTCCGTGTACCGGCGAGATGCTCTGGCACATGGTCGGCTTCCCCGTTCCTGCATGTGGGCGCTCTTTACAGAGTCAGCCCTCATGCAGGGACTGGCTGCCACAGCCGGTAAATAGTGGCACCGGAATCACGTGATCGGAGATTGCCTTTGCTATAGTAACGGTGGCAGCAATGATGTCACTGCTTACAACCCGCAGCCTCTGCTCACTCTCACTGAGTGATTAGACTGCACAGGGAGCAGCAGCGTCTTCCTCCCATGCAGTGCTGTCTGATGTAGCAGAGCATCATGGGTTGAAGGAGAAAGAAGACAGAAGACCAGGATCGTGGAGGGATGAGAGGGAGTAATAAACATAGAGTCTCTAAGTGTGTCTGTGTATTTATTTCTATTAAAGTATTTTTTCTCTGTGTGGTGTCCTTTTTTTAACCCTTTATTGGAGATTCTTAATGGCCGGGTCAAACTTGCTTGACATTAAGAATCTCTAGTGTTATGATCCGGAACCATGGAAGACCACCATAAATCATTGGTAAAAGGTGACAAGAGCATTGGCAACTAATCTGGCCGCCATCCCCTTACTAATCATCAACACTAGAAGTAGCCGAGGGGTGAACTAACATCCTGTGCACCGCGAACCCAGCCGGAGAACTAGCTATCCTAAAGGAAGGAAAGATGAATAACTCTCTGCCTCAGAAAATAGATAAAGAATAGCAAGCCTCCCACATTCAAAGACTGCGGTGATATAGGAAAACACAATACACAGATAGATGATAGGATTAGAAAAAGGTGAGGCCCTATTGACTAAATGGACAGGATAGGAAAGGGACTGATGGTGGCCAGAGAAAAACCCTGCAAAAATCCAAAAACCTGATAGTACAAAAGGCCCTCAGATCACTAGATCTGAACTCCGTCCTATACCAGGCGCTCTTGTCATACCAATGAACAGAAAGCAGGAACCATTACAAATTCAAGAAGCAAGAAACACATGGACTTATAGGAGCAAACTCCAAATAAAGCTGCAGGGAGCTTACCAGCTAAGCAACTGAGAGGGAAGATCCCTGCATGCAGATAATCTGAAAACAACCACAACAAATGACAAACCCAGATAAGAGCAAAAACAACAAAACAACATAAGAAAGAACCAAGAACTTATCTGGGGTAGATGTGGTCTGGAGCAGGATGAAGCAGGCTGGTGAACAAAGAACAACTGCCATCCAGCATAGCCTGCTAGCAGACAAGGGTTTAAATATTATTATTATTATTATTATTAAATAGGCAGAGAGTTAGCAATGGAAACGCCTATTGCTCACCACACCTGGTCGCTGTCCAAACCATTCCTGGCCACAATAGGGAGCCTCACGGCAGCAAAAGCATAACTGACATTCACAACAGTACCCCCCACTTGAGGAGGGGTCACCGAACCCTCACCAACGCCACCGGGTCGTTTAGGATGAGCATGATGGAAGGCGCGAACCAACCTGTCCGCATGAATGTCACAAGCCACAACCCAAGAGTTATCCTCCTGCCCATAACCCTTCCATTACACAAGGTACTGAAGCTGTGGCCAACTGCGACGGGAATCCAGAATTTTTTCAACCTCATACTTCAGATCCCCTTGTACCAAAATAGGGTCAGGAGGCGCTACTGCAGGAACTGTTGGCTCCACATGTCTCTTCAACAAGTACTTATGGAAGACATTGTGAATCTTAAATGACACAGGCAGAGTCAAACGAAAAGATATAGAGTTGATAATCTCCGAAATCTTATAAGGTCCAATAAATCTGGGCTTAAATTTAGGCGATGGAATATTTTTAGAGGACAACCACAACATGTCCCCCACTTTAAACCGGGGACCAACAGTCCGACACCGGTTGGCAAATTTCTGGGCAGATTCTTGGGATTGAAACAATTTATCCACTACCTGCCCCCAAATCTGCTGCATTCTGTTTACCACCGAATCCACCCCTGGACTGTCAGACGCCTCAAGCTGCCCCGAGAGGAACCTGGGGTGATCCCATTTTTCTGCAATTTTGGGTGACACCAATGTGGTAGAGCTAGCTCTATTGTTAAGGTCAAATTCAGCCAAAAGGCAAAAATGAAACTCAGTCATCCTGATCCGCAGAAACAAAACACCGCAAATAGGTCTCCAGGGTCTGGTTAGCCCTTTCAGTCTGACCGTTGGTCTGAGGATGAAACGCCGAGGAGAAAGACAGCTGAACACCCAATTTGGAACAAAAAATCCTCCAAAATCTGGATACAAACTGCACCCCTCTGTCAGAAACAATGTTTTCGGGAATACCATGCAAACGAACAACATGTTGGAAAAACAAAGGCACCAACTCTGATGAAGACGGCAACTTAGATAGGGGAACCAAGTGGACCATCTTGGAGAGTCTATCACAGATCACCCAAATCACAATCATTTTCTGAGAGACGGGAAGCGCTGAAATAAAATCCATAGAGATGTGCGTCCAAGGTCTCTTAGATACCAGCAAAGGCAATAATAGCCCACTAGAACATGAACAACAGGGCTTGGACCTAGAACAAACTCCACACGACTGCAAAAAACTACGGACATCCCGGGACAGGGAAGGCCACCAAAAAGAGCGGATCACAAGATCCCGAGTACCAAAATTGCCAGGATGACCTCCCAAAACAGAGCAATGAACCTCAGAGACAACTCGGTCTCTCCATTGGTCCGGGACAAACAGTTTCCCCGTAGGACATCTCTTAGGTTTATCCCCTGAAATTCCGCCAGTGCCAACCGCAGATCAGGCAAAATGGCCAAGAGAACTATACCATCATTCAGGATAGTAGACGGCTCGACAACCTACAAAGAGTAAGCACAGAAACTCCTGGAAAGGGCATCGGCCTTAGCATTCTTGGCGCCTGGCAAAAAAGAGACCACAAAATTAAACTGGGTAAAAAACAAAGCCAACCTGGCCTGCCAAGGATTTAACCTCTTGGCAGATTCCAGATAGGTAAGATTCTTGTGGTCCGTAAGCACCACAACTTGAAGTCTAGCCCCCTCCAACCAATGTCTCCACTCTTCAAATGCCCACTTCATAGCCAATAATTCCCGGTTCCCCACATCATAATTCCGTTCAGAAGGAGCAAACTTCAGAAAGAAAAAGGCACAGGGCTTAAGTTTACCCGAAGTAGCGTCTCGTTGAGGCAGAACAGCTTCTGCTCTCCGATCTCTGAGACATCGATCTCAACCTGAAATGGGCGAGACACATCAGGTTGCTGCAGGACTGGGGCAGAAGTGAATCGCCTTATAAGCTCCTGGAAGGCCACAATCGCCTCTGGGGTCCAATGCTCAGCATCAGCTCCCTTCCTGGTCAAATCTGTCAAAGATTTGACAATGGCAGAAAAATTGGCTGTAAATTTACAGTAAAAATTAGCAAACCCCAAAAACTGCTACAGGGATTTTAGAGAAGTCGGTTGCACCCAGTCGTAAATAGCCTGAACCTTAACCGGGTCCATTTCGATAGCTGAGGGAGACAAGATGAAGCCCAAAAAGGAAATCCTTTGTACCCCAAAGAGGCACTTTGACCCCTTAACGTACAGTGCCTTATCCTTAAGTATCTGAAAAACAGCCCGTACTTGCCCAACATTAGAGTCCCAATCATCAGAAAAAATCAAGATGTAATCCAAATAGACAATCAAAAATTTACCAATAAGGTGCCGAAAAATATCATTCATGAAGGCCTGGAAGACGGAGGGGGCATTAGTGAGCCCAAAAGGCATCACTAGGTACTCAAAGTGCCCCTCAGGAGTATTAAAAGCCGTGTTCCATTCATCACCCTCTTTAATACGGATGAGATTATACGCACCCTTAAGATCCAGTTTCGTAAACCATTTGGCACTCTTCACTCTAGAGAAAAGATCAGACATCAAAAGCAAAGGGTACTGATATTTGATCGTAATTTTATTAAGAAGACAGTAATCAATACAAGGTCTCAACGACCCATCTTTCTTAGCAACAAAGAAAAAACCAGCACCCAAAGGAGAAGAAGAGGGCCGAATGTGCCCCTTTTCCAATGATTCCCTGATGTATGACCGCATGGCATCATGTTCGGGCACAGACAAGTTGAAAATCTGCCCCTTGGGAAATTTACAACCCGACACCAGCTCAATGGCACAGTCACAATCCCGGTGTGGGGGCAGAGAATCAGATTGCTGGTCATTAAATACATCACGGAAAACAGACAAGAAGGCCGGAACATCAACTGCCTGAGCAGACGTGGATGACACGGAAAGGTCCTGATGCACACCTTGACAACCCCAACTAGCTACCGACAAGGATCTCCAGTCAAGAACTGGATTATGGGTCTGCAACCACGGAAATCCCAGTACCAAGGTATCCTGTAGATTATGCAATACTAAAAATGTACAAGTTTCCTGATGCGCTGGTGCAACTCTCATAGGCACCTGGGTCCAAAATTGGGGTTTATTTTCTGCCAAAGGGGTAGCATCAATGCCCCTTAAAGGAATAGGAGTTTGCAAAGGAACCATGGGGAAACCACAATCCCTAGCAAACCGAAAATCCATCAAATTGAGTGCTGCCCCTGAGTCCACAAAGGCCAATCCAGAAAAGGAAGACAATGAGCAAATCAATGTGACAGACAAAAGAAACTTTGGTTGCAAAGAACCCACAGTAACAGAAGTAGCCAATCTCCTTTCACGTTTAGGGCAGACAGAGATATTATGAGAAGCGTCTCCACAATAGAAGCACAGTCTATTCTTCCGTCTGAACCCCTGCCGACTAGCATTAGAAAAGACCCTATCACACTCCATTGGCTCCAAAGGCTGTTCCACAGGCACAAAACCAGCAGGTATCTTCCTGCGCTCACGTAATTGCCTTTGAATTTGAATGGCTAAGGTCATAGAGGCATCAAGACCAGAAGGGGCGGGGAAACCCACCATTACATCCTTCACAGTATCAGCAATACCCTTCCAAAAAAGAGCCGCAAGCGCGTCATCATTCTATTTGGTAAGGACCGCCTACTTTCGAAATTTCTGACAAAACGTTTCTGCAGAATCCAGACCCTGAGTTAAGGACAACAAGGCCTTTTCTGCTTGGTCCACAATATTGGACTCATCATATAATAAATCCAAGGCCTGAAAAAAGGAGTCCACATCACTGAGAATCGGATCATCAGACGCTAAAGAGAAGGCCCAGACCTGAGGGTCACCATGCAGCAGGGAGATGACAATCTTGACCTGCTGTACGGGATTCCCTGAGGACTTAGGGCGCAGGTCAAAAAATAATTTACAATTATTTTTGAAGCTCGAAAATCTCGACCTACCTCCCGAAAAAAATTCAGGAATGGGAATCAGGCTCTGCAAGGGGAGTATGTGCAAGATAAGACTCCATACGACGAACCTTAGCATCAAGATGAGCAACACGCTCACCCAATTCATCCAAGCTAAAAAAAAAAAATCTTCCACGGAACCAAAGAAAAAGAGGAAAAACATCAAAAAAAAATCTTTCAGCAGATTTTTTTTTTCCTTCTTAAGAGTACCCTTTAAATTTGATGGCCGGATGTACTGTTATAATCCGGAACCATGGACGACCACCATAAATCATTGGTAAAAGGTGACAAGAGCATTGGCAACTATTCTGGCCGCCATCCCCTTGCTAACCATCAACACTAGAAGTAGCCGAGGGGTGAACTAACATCCTGTGCACCGCGAACCCAGCCAGAGAACTAGCTATCCTAAAGGAAGGAAAGATGAATAACTCTCTGACTCAGAAAATAGATAGGACAGGATAGGAAAGGGACTGATGGTGGCCAGAGAAAAACCCTGCAAAAATCCAAAAACCTGATAGTACAAAAGGCCCTCAGATCACTAGATCTGAACTCCGTCCTATATCAGGCGCTCTTGTCATACCAATGAACAGAAAGCAGGAACCATTACAAATTCAAGAAGCAACAAACACATGGACTTATAGGAGCAATACTCCAAACAAAGCTGCAGGGAGCTTACCAGCTAAGCAACTGAGAGGGAAGATCCCTGCATGCAAATAAACTGAAAACAACCACAGCAAATGACAAACCCAAATAAGAGCAAAAACAAGAAAACAACATAAGAAATAATCAAGCACTTATCTGGGGTAGATGTGGTCTGGAGCAGGATGAAGCAGGCTGGTGAACAAAGAACAACTGACATCCGGCATAGCCTGCTAGCAGACCAGGGTTTAAATAGGCAGAGAGTTAGCAACGGAAACGCCTATTGCTCAACACACCTGGTCTCTGTCCAAACCATTCCTGGCCACAAGAGGGAGCCTCACAGCAGCAAAAGCATAACTGACATTCACAACACTCTAGCTTAATACTAGCTAGTAAAGCAAAGCTAGTATTAACCCATTATTACACAGCAAGCCACCCGGTTTCAGGGATGCTGAAAGAGTTGGATACAGCACCAGATGATGGCGCTTCTATGAAAGCGCCATTTTCTGGGGCGGCTACGGACTGCATTTCACAGCAGAGGGGCCCAGAAAGCTCAGGCCAACCTGTGCTGCGGATTCCAATCCCCAGCTGCTTGAACCTGGCTGGACACAAAAAAGTGGAAAAGCTCATGTCGATTTTTTTTTTAATTATTTCATGAAATTCATGAAATAATTAAAAAAAGGGCTTCCCTATTTTTTAGTTCCCAGCCGGGTACAAATAGGCAGCCGAAATTCATGGTGTCACGCCAATATTAGACATGGCCACCATGAATTTCTAGTACAGATAAAAAAAAACACAACACACAGAAAAATATTTTTACAACACAATTAGTGACTCCATCTTTATTGAAATAAAGAACCCCCCTCCGCAGTAATCCTGGGTCAAGGGTCCCGCGGCGTCCAATCCGGATCCAATATCATCTGATCGGTTTGCTAGAAGGCAAAGCGATCAGATGATGTGTCAGGTTCAAGGGCCTGAATCACATGACACAGGAGCTGATTGTATAAACGGCTTTTATACAATCAGCTGATGCATCAGTGCAAAAAAAACCAAAAAACTACACACTTCTGTGCAGACTCCTGTTTGACAGCAGCAGCTGATAGTTTAGCCAGCTGGGCGGTAAAAAGCCGGCCTCATCGCTCGACTTTTAGTGTCAGCTGATGCCGTCAGGTGACCGCATCAGCTGATCATCGCCAGGTGTGAGAGAGAGAAAAGAGAGAAAGAGAGAAAAAGAGAGAGAAAGAGAAAGAGAGCGAAAGAGAAAGAGAGAGAAAGGAGAAAGAAAGAGAGAAAGAGAGAAAAAGGGACAAAGAAAGAGAGAAAGAGAGAAAGAGAGAGAGAAAGAGAGAGAAAGAGAAAAAGAGAAAAAAAAAAACTACACACTTCTGTGCAGACTCCTGTTCGACAGCAGCAGCTGATAGTTTAGCCGGCCGGGCGGTAAAAAGCCGGCCTCATCGCTCGACTTTTAGTGTCAGCTGATGCCGTCAGGTGACCGCATCAGCTGATCATCGCCAGGTGTGAGAGAGAGAAAAGAAAGAAAGAGAGAAAAAGAGAGAGAAAGAGAGAGAAAGAGAGCGAAAGAGAAAGAGAGAGAAAGAGAGAAAGAAAGAGAGAAAGAGAGAAAAAGGGACAAAGAAAGAGAGAAATAGAGAAAGAGAGAGAGAAAGAGAGAGAAAGAGAAAAAGAGAAAAAAAAAAACTACACACTTCTGTGCAGACTCCTGTTCGACAGCAGCAGCTGATAGTTTAGCCGGCCGGGCGGTAAAAAGCCGGCCTCATCGCTCGATTTTTAGTGTCAGCTGATGCCGTCAGGTGACCGCATCAGCTGATCATCGCCAGGTGTGAGAGAGAGAAAAGAGAGAAAGAGAGAGAAAGAGAGAGAAAGAGAGCGAAAGAGAAAGAGAGAAAGAAAGAGAGAAAGAGAGGAAAAGGGACAAAGAAAGAGAGAAAGAGAGAAAGAGAGAGAGAAAGAGAAAAAGAGAGAAAGCGAGAGAAAGAGAGAGAGAGAGAACAAGAGAGCGAGAACAAGAGAGAGAAAGATAGAGAAAAGAGAGAGAAGAGAGAGAGGAAAGAGAGAGGAGAGAGCAATGCAGCCTCATTCCGTGAACTGCTCCGATTTTAGAGGTGTGACCCACGGCTGAAAGCTGATGTCCGGCTCCTCCCCTCAGTGCATAATTGAATTAAATTAAATTATAATTATAAATAAATAATAATTATAATTTAAAATTAAAAATAAATTAAATTCTTTACCGGGGCGGCCGGGACTTGAACTCGTGAACTAATGCTTCCTAGGCAGTAGCTCTAATCATTGAGTGACTGCTTCTAATGGGAAACATAGGCAGATTTTGTAATCTTGACGTCTGCATTGTAGAGTGAAGTCTCCAGTGACAGCGCAGCTTACTTCAGGTACTGCGTGGAGAGGACACAGATCGCTCGTGTTCTAAAGGGCCTTCTGTCATCATCATGTAGGAGATTGGATTACTTCGGACCTGGATTGTTGTTTGTGGATTAAAAAAAAGGTAAATGAGGGGGTTTTTGTCTTTTATTCCAAGTAAAGGATTTTTCACTGTGTGTGTTTCTTTACTTTCACTTACAGGTTAATCATGGAAGCTGTCTCGGGGAGACGCTTGTCATGGTTAACCCCGTTATTACCCCGATTGCCACCGCACCAGGACAATTCGGGATGAGCTGGGAAGATTCCCGGGACTGTCGTATCTAACAGATGCGGCAATTTCGGGCGGCTGCTGGCTGATATTGTTAGGCTGGGGGTTCCCCATAACGTGGTGATTTCCATCCTGACAATACCAGCCTCTAGCCATGTGGCTTTATCCTGGCTGGTATCAAAATTGGGGGGCGACCGCATTTTTTTTTTTATTATTTATTTATTTTACTGCACGATATAGAGCCACCCGCCGGCGGCTGTGATTGGTTGCAGTGAGACAGCTGTCACTCATCGTGGGGGCGTGTCTGACTGCAACCAATCATGGGCGCCGGTGGGCAGAGAAGGCACGGAATACCTGATTGAATAATGAAGCGGCAGCCATTTTCAAAAGAGGAAAAGCCACCGGAGATTTCGGACAGCCGTGCAGCGATGATCGGTGAGTAGGAAAGAGAGAGGGATTGTGCTGGGGACGCAGGACGCATGCAGATACGCAACGTGCGCATATACTTACTGTGAAAAGCCACGCTTTTGGTGATCAAACCGTTCTCCAACGTAACTCGAACTGCCGAACTTTAAGGAAATTGTTCGAGTTCGTCGAATGACTCGAACACCCCCCAAAATCACTCGAACATGAAATTGGCGAACCGTTCGACTCGAACATCGCTCAACTCTAGTGTAAAGTTATGTAAAAATATGCTGATGCTGTGATGTGGCCCAATGCTGACATGTGCCCCCATCCTGCGGGGTAATGTGTGCGGGGGGCGGAGTGTGCGGTGGGTGGAGCCGAGCGGGGCCATGGCGCTGAGGGTGTCAGTGCCGGGGACTGCATAGCTGGGGACAGGTAACTATCCAGGTGTGTGTGTGTTCGGGCGCTTTCACGCTTGCGTTCAGCGCAATCTGCCGTTATGGAGAATAGCGCAGTCCGTTAATGCACTGCGCTATTCTCCATAGACTTGTATTGACGACGCACTGTAACGCAAGTGTCTGCGTTGCATCCGCTGGACGACGCTGCGTTGTTATTTTGACAGCGTCGGGCGGAGGGAACGCTGCATGTAGCGTTTTTTAGGTCATTAAAATATCGCACCCTGACGGATCCTGTTAGAATCTGCCAAGGTGTCTAATGATTGTCTATGTGGGCGGATTCCGCTGCAATGCACGGATCCCGTCACGTTCTACTGCGCATACTCAGCATGTCCAGCAGAACAATCTAAATTGTTTAAAATCACTCCTGGTCTCTCTCCCCTCCCTTTCTCCCCCCCATCTCCCCTCCCTCTCAACCCCTCTCTCATACTCACCGATCACCGGCGCGGTGCTGCACAGCTGTCACACTGCTCTGGTGTCTTCTCCTGCTTTTGAAATGCCAACCTCTCAGTCTTCAATCTCGTATTCACTGCTTCCTCCGCCCACCGGCGTCTATGATTGGTTGCAGTCAGACCCACCCCCACGCTGTGTGACAGCTGTCCGACTGCAACCAATCACAGCCGGGGGTGGGCGGGTCTATACCTTGCGGTACAATAAATAAATAAATAATTAAAAAAAAAAAACTACGGCCCCCCTCAATTTTGATACCAGCCAAGATAAAGCCACATGGCTGAAAGCAAGTATTGTCAGGATGGGGAGCGCCACGTTATGGGGAGCCCCCCAGCCTAACAATATCAGCCAGCAGCCGCCTGGAATTGCCGCATCCATTAGATGCGACAGTCCCGGGACTCTACCCGGCTCATCCCAAATTGCCCTGGTGCAGTGGCAATTGGGGTAATAAGGAGTTAAAATGGCAGCTTATAGCTGCCACTAAGTCCTAGGTTAATCATGGCAGGCATCTCCCCGAGATACCTTCCATGATTAACCTGTAAGTGAAAGTAAATAAACACAGACAACAAAAAATATTTTATTTGGAAAAAAAGACAACCCCCCCGCCCTCATTTACTACGTTATGAATCCTCAAACACCCATCCAGGTCCGACGTAATCCACACGTCGCTTTCAGCTCTGCAACATGAAACTGACAGGGAGCGACCGCTCTGTATCAGCTCCACGCAGCAACTAAAGTGAGCCACGCTGTCACCTGAGACTTCACTCAGGTAGTGCCTGCGTGTGTGCAGGGATGATGATGAGTGCGGTAGTGCCGGGGTGTGTGCGGGGATGATGATGAGTGCAGTAGTGCTGGGGTGTGTGCGGGGATGATGATGAGTGCGGTAGTGCCGGGATGTGTACGGGGATGATGATGGGAGCGGTAGTGCCTGCGTGCGTGCGGGGAAGATGGGTGCTGTAGTGCCGGGGTGTGTGTTCAGTGTATATATGCGGAGAATGGAGTGCGGGGGGTGGAGCCAAGCGAGCGGGGCCATGGTGTTGAGGACGTCAGTGCGGGGGACTGCATGGCTGGGGACAGGTGACTATTCGTGTGTGTGTGTGTGTGCGCGTGTATTCAGTGTATACATGTGGAGGGCAGATTGTGGGGGGGTGGAGCCGAGCGAGCGGGGCCATGGCACTGAGGACATCAGTGCCGAGGACTGCATGGCTGGGGACAGGTGACAATTCGTGTGTGTGTGTGTGTGTATGTGTATATGTGTGTGTTCAGTGTATACATGCGGAGGGTGAGTGCAGGGGGGGTGGAGCCGAGTTACGCTGGTAACCATGGTACACAATCGGGTAACTATGCAAAGCGCTTTGCTTAGTTACCTGATGTGTTCCATGGTTACCAGTGTACGCCGGCTCCCGGCACGATCCCAGCAACGCAAGGGTATGTCTCGGCTGGGTTGCCGGTGTGGGCTCCCGGGAGTGCAGCACTCACCGGGGAGTCGGGGCTCCGACTGGGTGCGGGGAAAGGTGTCGGGCGTCATCCTGTCGCGATGTAGTTCGTGCTGTTCACTTAGCTGAGCCGTTTGTTGCAGGCTCTTTAGCGCATGTGCTGTGGCGACGGTTGTCACTGTAATGATGTTTTGGAGCAAGACAGACAGACAGAAAGACAAAATAAGGCAATTATATATATAGATTTTACTGCACTACATAGACCCGCCCACCGGTGGCTGTGATTGGTTGCAGTGAGACAGCTGTCACTCAGTGTGGGGGCTCGTTTGAATGCAACCAATCATAGGCATCGGTGGACGGGGGAAGCAGTGAATACAAGATGGAATAATGAGCGGCCGTCATTTTCAAAAGCAGGAGAAGCCGCTGGAGCTTTGTAACAGCTGTGCAGTGCTGCGCCGATGATCGGTCAGTGATCGGTGAGTATGAGAGAGCGGTGGAGAGGGAGAGACCGACAGACAGAAAGAGAGACCAAAAGACCTGCATTCTGATTGTCAAAAAAGCATGCAGAACGCAACAAAAAATGCAGTGCAAGCGCACTAACAAAGCACTACACTAAGGCGGGCTTTGCACACTACGATATCGCAGGTGCGATGTCAGTGGGTCAAATTAAAAGTGACGCACATCCGGCATCACTGTCGACATCGTAGTGTGTAAAGCCTTTTATATACGATTAACGAACGCAAAAGCGTTGTTATCGTATGATCGGTGTAGGGTCCAACATTTCCATAATGCCGCTGCTGCGACGGTACGATGTTGTTCCTCGTTCCAGCAGGCAGCACAGATCGCTGTGTGTGAAGCCGCAGGAGCGAGGGACATCTCCTACCTGCGTCCCGGCCGGCTATGTGGAAGGAAGGAGGTGGGCGGGATGTTTACGTCCCGCTCATTTTCTCCCCTCCGCTTCTATTGGCTGCCTGCCGCGTGACGTCGCTATGATGCCGCACGACCTGCCCCGCTAGTAAGGAGGTGGGTTGCCGGCCAGAATGACGTCGCAGGGCAAGTGAGTGCATGTGAAGCTGGTGTAGCGATAATGTTCGCTACGGCAGCAATCACAAGATATCGTACCTGCGACGGGGGCGGGGACTATCGCTGCAGCGTCGGTAATACATTGTTACCGATGTCGCAGCGTGCAAAGCCCGCCTAACACTGGCAGTATAGCTGGGTCCACATTCATTGTTTTGCAGCCTGGTGCTTTATGGAGCTGCCAGCAGCTACTGGACACTGTCTTCAGCCCTTAGAAGGACTATTTATTAGTTGGATCTACGAACGCTCCCCCGCAAACAATACAGTCTATCACCACCGCCAGCTCCCCAATGACTGCGTGTTCACAAAATGGCCCCTGGCTTACATAACCCCTATGACGCTGTGTGGCCTAGCTAATCACAGTAACACCACAAGAAAGATGGTTGCGGCGTTACTGTGAGGTCAAGCAACATCAGATGTGTTCATTGGCTGGAAAACATGCGCCAGGAAGTCAGAAATGAAACTGAAAATATCAGAGCGGATGCTGTTTTATTCATCGGATACCGAATCGTGCGAATAGCCTGTTATCCATCAGATACCAAATAGTGGCGAATATATTCGCTCATCCCTAATAAATAGTGAAAAAAATCAGAAGTTTTTTTAAAAAATATTTGCTTTTAGCGATAATTTATAAAATCTGTAACAATTTTATTTTTCGGGATCTAGGGTTGTGTGAGGGGTTGTTTTTTGTGCTCTAAGCCCACATTTTTACTAATAACATTTTTGGGTAGACAGGATGTTTTCATTTTATTGCATTTTGTTGTAAGTTGTGATGGCCAAAAGAACCTAAATTTGATGTTTTTATTTTTCTTCCTTATGCTGTTTAACAATCTAATTAATTTATTTTTTATAGATTGGATATTTCTGGGCCCAGCAATACTAAATGTATCCTTTTAATTGTTTTATTTTCCATAGGGGAAAAGTGAGATGATTTTTTTTACATTTTTTTCATTTTTTAAATTTTTTTTTTCATATTTTATTATTTTTACTAATTCTCTTAGGGGACTTGAAGCTGCAATCATCAGATCACTTGTGCTGTGCAGAGCAGTGCATCAGAAATACTCTGTACAGTAGAAATCATCATCTCCTATGAACATTTTTTCGCAGTCAACATTTGCATGAAGTTCGTCATGACAGAAACAGGGATCATCACCTTATCCCTGGTTGTCTTGATAACCATTGGTGCCCTGCAATCACGTCACGGGGCTGCCAATGGAAATAGGGAATGACACGCTCCACACCGCCACTTGTTAAATCCCCGTGTCAGAGATTGATAACGGGATTAAACTGTTTAACAGCTGACGTGCAGGGAAAGATGCGCGCTTGGCATGAATCAAAGGCAGGAAAGTGATCTTGGACCAGTATGTCAAAGGTCGAGAAGGCGTTAATAGACTGCAGGTTATCACTTTTTCCCTTCCATTTAACCCCTTGGTCGCCTCCATCCGGTTGCCGTGGGCTCCCTGCACATAGATATGATCTGATCGGCAGATATGTGTGGCTAACAGGCCTTGGTGGATCGGAGATCCACCTGCAACTGTTAACCCCTTAGAGCGTGCTGTCTAACACTGACAGCGCAATTTAAATGGCTGCAATGGAGACCATGCCAATCCCTGCCACCATCGGCTGCCCCGTGATGCAATCATCTGGCACAAATGTGTTGCCATGGTGACTTACTGCGACAGCTGACAGAGCGTACAGGAGATAAACATTTCTGCTGATCAGAGCATTGCTGATCTGATCAGCCGAAATGCAAAGGAGATCGGACTGTGCAGTGGTAAAGTCCCCTAGGGGGACTAGTAAAATAAATAAAAATGTAAAAAACGTTTTTAAAAATATGAAAAAATAAAAAAAGCTAAAATATCAAATCACCCCCTATTCGCCCCAAATGAAAATAAAACAGTTTAAAAAAATACACATATTTGGTGTCGCTGAGTTCAGAAATGTCCAATCTATCAAAATTTAAAATCAATTAATCTAATTGGTACATGGCGTGGTGAGCAAATGTTTACAGTTATATATATATATATATATATATATATATACATACACACACAGTGCCTTGCAAAAGTAAACCCCTCAGGCCCTTGAATTTTTCAACCTTTTCCCACATTTCAGGCTTCAAACATAAAGATAAAAATGTTAATGTTATGGTGAAGAATCAACAACAAGTGGGACACAATTGTGAAGTTGAACGAAATGTATTGCTTATTTTAAACTTTTATAAAAAATAGTAAACTGAAAATTGGGGCGTGCAATATTATTCGACCCCTTTAAGTTAATATTTTGTAGCGCCACCTTTTGCTACGATTACAGCTGCAAGTTGCTTGGGTATGTGTCTATCAGTTTTGCACATCGAGAGACTGAAATTCTTGCCCATTCTTCCTTTGCAAACAGCTAGAGCTGAGTGAGGTTGGATGGAGAGCGTTTGTGAACAGCAATTTTCAGCTCTTTCCACAGATTATCAATTGGATTCAGGTCTGGACTTTGACTTGGCCATTCTAACACCTGGAAACATTTATTTGTGAACCATTCCATTGTAGATTTTGCTTTATGTTTTGGATCATTGTCTTGTTGGAAGACAAATCTCCGTCCCATTTTTTTAAGAATGGTCCTTTATTTGGCTCCATCCATCTTCCCATCAATTTTAAACAACTTCCTTGTCCCTGCTAAAGAAAAGCAGGCCCAAACCATGATGCTGCCACCAACATGTTTGACAGTGGGGATCGTGTGTTCCGGGTGATGAGCTGTGTTGCTTTTACGCCAAACATATCATTTGGCATTGTGCCCAAAAAGTTTGATTTTGGTTTCATCTGACCAGAGCACCTTCTCCCACATGTTTCGTGTGTCTCCCAGGTGGCTTGTGGCAAACTTTAAACAACACTTTTATCGATATCTTTGAGAAATGACTTTCTTCTTGCCACTCTTCCATAAAGGCCAAATTTGTGCAGTGTATGACTGATTGTTGTCTTATGGACAGACTCTCCCACCTCAGCTGTAGATCTCTGCAGTTATTCCCGAGTGATTATGGGCCTCTTGGCCGCATTTCTGATCAGTCTTCTCCTTGTTTGAGATGAAAGTTTGGATGGACAGCCGGGTCTTGGTAGATTTGCAGTGGTATGATTCTCCTTACATTTCAATATTATTGCTTGCACAGTGCTCCTTGGGATGTTTAAAGTTTTGGAAATCTTTTTGTAACCAAATCCAGCTTTAGGCCTCTGCCACACTTACGTGACAAAACGTACCATTTTTGTCACGTACGTGTTAAAGGGGTGGTTTGATCCGTGTGTGCCGTGTTTGTGGCACGCACGTGTTCTCCGTGTGTTATACGTAATAACACACGGAGAACGGAAAGCCCCGACTTACCTACTTCTTCCGGTGCTGTCTGCGGTGCTGAATGTCAGTCTCCGCCCCAGGCCATGCCCCGCTGACGCTACTTCCGGCCCCCAGTGAAGGAGAAGCGCTGTTCAAATTCACTGGGGGACGGATGCAGGGGACAGCCGCGGCAGAGACAGCAGGACTCGTGGAGGTGAGTATGTGTTTATTTAATTTTTAACATGTCACGTGACTTTCTCCGGCGCGTGTCACACTGACCCGCATCCACACTACATCCGAGTGGTACGGGTGCGGGCCGTGTGACACCCGTGGTCCCGGAAAAAAACTGACATGCTGCCGTTTTGAAAAAATGGACACACGTAAGTACGGAACGGACACACGTTCCGTTCCGAAATACTTACGTGTGTCCTAATCATTATGATTACCTAGGTCCCCGTGTGCACGTGTCTCCGGTACGTGGAAAAAAAGGCACACACGTTCCAGAGACACGTGAGTGTGGCAGAGGCCTTAAACATCTCCAAAACAGTATCACGGACCTGCCTGTTGTGTTCCTTGGTCTTCATGATGCTATCTGTGCTTTAAACAGAACACTGAGGCTATCACAGAGCAGGTGCATTTATACGGAGACTTACACAGGTCGCTTATATTTATCATCATCAGTCATTTAGGACAACATTGGATCATTCAGAGATCCTCAATGAACGTCTGGAGTGAGTTTGCTGCACTGAAAGTAAAGGGGCCAAATAATATTGCACGACCCAATTTTCAGTTTATTATTTTTATAAAAAACGTTTAAAATAAGCAATACATTTTGTACAATTTCACAATTGTGCCCCACTTGCTGATTCTTCACCATAACATTCAAATCTTTATCTTTATGTTTGAAGCCTGAAATGTGGGAAAAGGTTGAAAAATTCAAGAAGGCTGAATACTTTTGCAAGGCACTGTATACTATATATATATACTGTATCATATGTTTGTATGTGCCTGTGTGTATACATGTTTTATATGTAGACAAAAATAGCTCACCATGAATGAATTATTGCATCTTGAAGGCCGAGGTCCACAGAAAAACACAGGCTGGCTTCTGTGCAGTAATAGTCCGAGAAAAGAAATCCAGCACCCATAAATCTTCTTTATAAAAATTGTTTCTTTATTTAATCCATAGAATTCTCAGAGTCTAGTATAGTAGCTATGGTTTTATTTAGGTGTGTTATTTACAGGTTTGTTTGTTATGATTAAGAGTATATTATAGACCGATCTATTTCTACTTTTTAAAACATATTATGGATTAAATATAGCAACAATTTTTATTAAGAAGATTTATGGGTGCTTGATTTCTTCTCTTGGACTATCTTTCATATG
The DNA here is from genome assembly GCF_048569485.1 of Anomaloglossus baeobatrachus. NCBI lineage: Eukaryota > Metazoa > Chordata > Amphibia > Anura > Aromobatidae > Anomaloglossus > Anomaloglossus baeobatrachus. The sequence continues at coordinate 169,490,035 of NC_134357.1, read as the reverse complement.
TGCCTGTACATGTTACTATATATATATATATATATATATATATGTGTGTGTGTGTGTATCTGCCTGTGTGTATTTAATAGGATATGTGCCTGTTTATATGTAGTATATGTGTATATGTGCTCGTATATATGGTATGTGTGCATGTGCCTGTATATGTGATATAGGGTATGTGCGTGTATATCTGGTATGTGTTTATGTTCCTTTAAATATGCATATGATATGTGCCTGTATACCTGATATATGTGCATGTGCCTGTAGCTCTGTTATGTTTGCATGCGCCTTATACTGTATGTGTCTATATGATATCTGCCTGTATATCTGGTATGTGTGTATTTGCATGCATATGTGCCTATATGGTATGTGCCTGTCTATATGGTGTTTGCCCATATATATGGTATGAAGGGATGTGCCTGTATATGTGTTTATCTGGTATGTGCCTGTATATATGTTCTGTATGTGCCTGTATAGTATATATGTATATGGTATATGGCTGTATATCGCTATGTGCCTGTATATCTGGTATGTACGTGTGTTATGTGCCTGTATATCTGGCATATTGGTGCCTGTACATGTGTTTATATAGTATTTGTGTATGTGTGTGAATATCTGTTTTTTATGTGTGCATATGACTGTATATCTGGTATATTGTGCTTGTGTCTATATAGATAGGTTGTTGGTGCCTGTATTTCTAGTACTTGCATGTACATGTTTATATATGGTATGTCTATATGTGCCTGTACATCTGGTATGTATGTGTGTATATGCCTCAACAGTATATATGTATATGGTAAGTGCCTGTATATCTGGTATGTTGATGCCTGTATATAAGGTATGTGCCTGTACATGTTTGTATATGATATGTGTCTATGTGCATGTATATTTGGTATATGTCATTCTGCCTGTGATACATATTCTTAGCTGTATGTAGTTTGTGCAGTAATAACTGTGCACATGCTGTGTGTCATGATCACTATGGGATAGCAGGGAACTCGGGCTCTTAAGCTTTCCCTCAAGATAGGGGGCCCTATCCCTAAACTCAGGAATACTCCTGATGGTGAAGATGCCTGACTCTCTTTCCTGGCCCTGCTCCTGACTCTTTCTAATTTGATTCCCCTCCCCCTCCCTCTGGAAAGTACAGGAGTGAGATTAAACCCACAGATAAAAAAAGACAAAGGAAAAGCAAAACTCTGTCACCAAGCATGTAAACACAATGGTAAATACAATAAGAGATTCAGGACGAAAATCAAGAGAAGGAAGCTACAAAACAAGAGGAGTAAACTCCAAAACCACACCAAGCAATAAACACAACTTTCACAAGAAAGTGGTGGACACCACATCTCACAGATCAACAAAGGCAAACTATAGCTGGCATGGGTGGAAGGATTCAACTAGCATAAATAGGAGGGGAGCAGCTGTGATAGGCTTCCTCACCAATGTGATCAAAGGAGCAAGCAGACCAGCAGATATGTTCTCTACCTATGAATCAGCACACAGCAGATTGATGCTCAAGTCTGCCTGTGTTTATCCTAGACACCAGAGAAACCATCGGGCGGAGTGTCAGAATCTGCAATCTGAACAGAGCCCGATGCCGTCATAACAGTCAGCGAAGTTTGTGCAGAACTCTGTGTGATACTATTAGAGTTGAGCGCGGTTCGCGGTTCGAGGTTCTCCAGTTCGAGGCTCAAGTGATTTTGGGGGCTGTTCTAGATCGAACTAGAACTCGAGCTTTTTGCAAAAGCTCGATAGTTCTAGATACGTTCGAGAACGGTTCTAGCAGCAAAAAGCAGGGCTTTTTACAGCTACAGTGTGCAGGAGCCATCGCTGGCAGCCTGCCACAAGCTGGTAACCAAGATAAACATCGGGTATCCAAGCAAAGCGCTTTGGTTAGTAACCCGATGTTTATCCTAGTTACGTGCAGGAAGCCCACACTTCCCCGCTCAGCTCGCTCCGCCCCCTCCTGCCCACGGCATGCACACATACATACACACACACACTTACACACACACTCTGCACACATGGTCCCGCTCGGCTTACCTGCGGTGATGAAGTCCCGCCATCCCGTGCGGTGATGAAGTCCCGCCATCCCGATCTCAGCGCTGTCACTGTCCTCCATGGCCGCCGCTTGTCACATCACCTCTCGCTTCCGACCCGAGACTGACTAGTGGTGACGTCACGGGCCTCTCGCGATACTTGGCTGAGAAGGTCATTGAACTCAGTGACAGGTGCTGTCAGTGTGCTGGAGATCAGCGCAGGTAATGTACCTTGCTGACAGCAGCACTTGTCATCCCCTGCAGTGACCTGGGCTGACCCATTGATATTAGCTCAGGCCAATGCATTGCTCTCCCAGCCAATGGGGAACATTCTGCTCTTCATTGACTGGGACAGTGTGGATCGTCATGGCAACCCCTTGGATTACACCAGACCTGGATTTGTTTTTCTTTCTAATAAATTGGTTAAAGAGGGAATGTTTTGGGGAGTGTTTTTTCAAATAAAAATGTGTTTGTCGTCTATTTTTTTTTATTACTGACTGGGTTGGTGATGTCGGGTATCTGATGGACGCCTGACCTCACCAACCCCAGGGCTTGATGGCAGGTGACATTACACATCTGGTATTAACCCCATATATTACCCCGTTTGCCACCGCACCAGGGCGCGGGATGAGCTGGGGCGAAGCACCAGGATTGGCGCATCTAATGGATGCGCCACTTCTGGGGCGGCTGCGGCCTGCTATTTTTAGGCTGGGGAGAGTCCAATAACCATGGATCTCCCTAGTCTGAGAATATCAGACTCCAGCTGTCTGCTTTACCTTGGCTGGTGATCCAATTTTGGGGGGACCCCTACGTGTTTTTTTTTTTTAATTATTTATTTAATTTAAAATAACAGCGTGGGGTGCCCTCAGTTTTTGATTACCAGCCAAGGTGAGGTTGCCAGCTGTGGTCTGCAGGCTGCAGCCATCTGCTTTACCCTAGCTGGCTACAAAACTAGGGGGAACCCTACGTCATTTTTTTTTTTTCATTTTTTTGGCTAAATACAAAGCTAAGCACCCCTTAGTGCCACATGAAAGGCACCAAAGGGTGCAAAATTACAAAATGCAGGAGAGTGGGACATTATGTGTCTTTCTGCCATTATAATGACAGAAAAGACTGATATGAAATGCACAAGCACAAGAAAATCACCAGAGCGCTCTACGCTGTGAAAAGCAGTAGAAAATGGCACTGGAGTGAACATGTGACCGCCTCATGTAGGATGAAGCTATGGATCCTGGGTAAATTTATGCATTTACCCTCCTTCAGTTTTTTTGCAGTACACAAAAAAAACGGAAGGCACACGGATGACAAACAGATGACATACGGACCGTCTACGGAACGGAAACAGATGCCACACGGATGCACCCGTGAAAAAAAACGGACTGTTTTTTGCAGACCGCAAAAATGGATCGGTCGTGTTAATGTAGCCTTATTCTGATCTGCCGTTTATAAACAGCAGGCAGAAATAAGTGAATAACGCCCCCCGGCGTCAGAAAATCTCCGGGGTTTCAGGGCTAGCTGAGACCCTGGAGATCATGATTCAGGACGGTTTTTCCGGTCCCCGCTCACGTGATCACAGGTATACACCGTACACCGATGATCACGTTACAGTAAATGACAGCGCCGGTAAAAAATTATTTATCTCCCATCTGGCATGAACATACACTTCTTCTCCACTTTTTCTCCACCTTTTCTCCACCTTTTCTCCACCTTTTCTCCACCTTTTCTCCACTTTTTCTCCACTTTTTCTCCACTTTTTCTACATTTTTTTCTCCACTTTTTCTCCACTTTTTCTCCACTTTTTCTCCATTTTTTCTCCACTTTTTCTACATTTTTTCTCCACTTTTTCTCCACTTTTTCTCTACTTTTTTTCCACTTTTTCTACATTTTTTCTCCACTTTATTTCCACTTTTTCTACATTTTTTCTCCACTTTTTCTACATTTTTTCTCCACTTTTTCTCCACTTTTTCTCCACTTTTTCTCCACTTTTTCTACATTTTTTCTCCACTTTTTCTCCACTTTTTCTCCACTTTTTCTCCATTTTTTCTCCACCTTTTCTCCACTTTTTCTACATTTTTTCTCCACTTTTTCTACACTTTTTCTCCACTTTTTCTACACTTTTTCTCCACTTATTCTACATTTTTTCTCCACGTTTTCTCCACTTTTTCTCCACTTTTTCTCCACTTTTTCTCCATTTTTTCTCCATTTTTTCTCCACTTTTTCTCCACTTCTTCTCCACTTTTTCTCCATTTTTTTCCACTTTTTCTCCACTTTTTTTTCCACTTTTTCGCCGTTCTTTTTCTATGGTCAGTCTACCCATTAGCTCTGCCATGCATAGTGTAGCTCTACACCTACTGCACATGTTACTTTATGATTGACATCTCTTTCGTACCAGAGCTGTCTAAGCCTACTCTGACCCCATATTTGTCATTACTATATTGTCCTTGTACTGTATTATGACATTTGTATCATGTGTTTCATTTCTTGCTGTGTTGCAATTTTTTTGCTGCATCCCAATAGTACCTCTACATTGTTCGAGTTTATGTTATTGTTCTCTCACTCTTATGTGATACTGATTATTGTCATTTTTCAGGATTACATGCAGATAAGTCCAATCTGACGAAGGCTCATTGCGAAACGTCATTTGTAACTTGTTTTGGACAAAAACATATATGGTTATGAAAAAAAAATTTTTCTTAATACGGACCAATAAAGAGTGATTTTGCATTACTATCCGTTGTGAATTACTGACTTAGTCTGGGAGATTTAGAGTGCCGAGGTTACTCACTAATTTTATAATTTTATCTATTATTACCTCTGAGCACCTATATACCAGTGAGCATAGCTTCCTCTACAGTAGTTCTCCTGATTAGGCATGCCCTTACCTCATGAGCAGGGCATTGCAGCTTTGGTAGCAACCATTACGACATGGACTCTGCTGCTGTGGACCCGGGGAGAGTGAGTGCAGATTCATTGCACCCACACTCCTCACATGAAGGGTCCGCACTCCTAGAAAATGGGGGATACGTTCCCTGAGTGTCTCCCCCCCATATTCTAGATGGTCCAGAGTCGTCGTGGGACCCCTTTATTTTTTTTTCTTACAATAAATTGGTGAAAGAGGAAATGTTTTGGGGACTGTTTTTTCAAATAAATTTCTTTCGTCAATTTTTTTTTTTTTGTTAGTACTGACAGTTTATGATGTTGAATATCTAATAGACGCCATGACATCACAAACTGCTGGGCTTGATCTCAGGTGACTTTACAGCTAGTATCAACCCGTTTTATTACCCCGTTTGCCACTGCACCAGGGCACGGGATGAGCTGGGGTGAAGCGCCAGGATTGGCGCATCTAGTGGATGCGCCATGTCTGGGGTGTCTGCGGCCTGCTATTTTTAGGCTGTGAAGGCCCAATAACTATGGACCTTCCCACCCTGAGAATACCAGACCACAGCTGTCCGCTTTACCTTGGCTGGTGATCCAATTTGGGGGGGACCCTACTTTTTTTGTGTAATTATTAATATTTATAAATAATTATAAAAAAAGAGCCTGGGGGGACCTCCACATTGGATCCCCAACCACGGTAAAGCTGCCAGCTGTGGTTTTCAGGCTACAGCCGTCTGCTTTACCCTAGCTGGCTATCAAAAATGGGGGGACCCAAAGTCATTTTTTTTTAACTATTTTTTAAATAGAAAAAATTAATGGGCTTCCTTGTATTTTGATTGCCAACCAAGGTAACAGCAGGCAGATGGGGGTGGCAACGCATAGCTGTCTGCTTTATCTGCGCTGAGAATCAAAAATACCACGGAGCGCTACGTCATTTTTTTTAAAGATTTATTTTTACAGCACTGTGATGTCCAGCAATCAAAATACAGGGAAGCCCATTTTGTTTTTAGTTATTTAAATAAATAATTAAAAAAAATATATATGGGCTCCCGCTGCATTTTTTGTATTGCTAGCTAAGGGTAATCCAAGCAGCTACTGGCTGCTAACCCCCACTGCTTGGTGTTACCTTCACTGGCAATGGAAAATCCAGGGAAGCATTTTTTATTTTTTTTGCCAAAAAACTACAAAAAAAGGACGTGAGCTTCGCCATATTTTTGTATGCTAGCCAGGTATAGCAGGCAGGTGCTGGAGGAGTTGGATACAGCACCAGAAGATGGCGCTTCTATGAAAATGCCATTTTCTGAGGCGGCTGCAGACTGCAATTCGCAGCAGTGGGGCCCAGAAAGCTCAGGCCAACATGTGCTGCGGATTCCAATCCCCAGCTGCCTAGTTGTACCGGGCTGGACACAAAAATGGGGTGAAGCCTAGGTCATTTGTTTTCTAATTATTTCATGAAATTCATGAAATAATAAAAAAAGGGCTTCCCTTTATTTTTGTTTCCAGCCGGGTACAAATAGGCAACTGGGGGTTGGGGGCAGCCGTACCTGCCTGCTGTACCTGGCTAGCATACAAAAATATGGCGAAGCCCACATAATTTTTTCAGGGGGCAAAAAACTTCTTGCCTTGTAGTTCTGCAGCTGCTGTCTGTCTGTATGGAGAAGAGCAGACAGCAGCTGCAGAACTACAAGGCTCAGCATACTCCATCCAGGACTGTATGCAGAAGTTTTTTGCCCATCGAAAAAATGACGTGGGCTTCGCCATATTTTTGTATGCTAGCCAGGTACAGCAGGCCACGGGCTGCCTCCAACCCCCAGTTGCCTATTTGTACCCGGCTGAAAACCAGAAATATAGGGAAGCACGTTTTTTTTAATTATTTCACTTATTTCATGAAATAATTAAAAAACAAATGACGTGGGCTTCGCCTCATTTTTGTGTCCAGCCAGGTACAACTAGGCAGCTGGGGATTGGAATCCGCAGCACAGGTTAGCCCGAGGTTTCTAGGCGCCTCTGCTGCGAATTTCAGTCCGCAGCCGTCCCAGAAAATGGCGCTCTCATAGAAGCGCCATCATCTGGCGCTGTATCCAACTCTTCCAACAGCCCTGGAGCCGGATGGCTTGTTGGGTAATCATGAGTTAATACTGGCTTTGTTTTACTAGCCAGTATTAAGCAAGAGATTCTTAATGTCAGGCACGTTTGAACCGGCCATTAAGAATCTCCAATAAAGGGTTAAAAAAAAGACACCACACAGAGAAAAAATACTTTAATAGAAATAAATACACAGACACATTAGAGACTCCATCTTTATTACCCCCTGTCAGCCCTCCACGATCCTGCTCTTCTGTCTTTCTCGTTCAACAAATGCAGCTCTGCTAAATCACTGCTGCATGGGGGAAGACGCTGCTTCCCGTGGAGCATTCACTCCGTGAAAGCTGCACGAGAAGCAGCATGCAGCCTTCACTCTGTCAGTGATCAATGCTGCTAGCGGTAACAGCGTTAACGCTGACAGACGCATTACCATAGCAACGGTGCTCCCGGAGCCGTGGTTTGCGGTGACGTCACCGCTAACTGCGTTGCTATGGCAACGGTGATCTCCGTTAATGACCGGCTGTGTCAGCCGGTCCCTAACGGAACGGGGAGTCGACCGTGTGCTAGAGCATATCGCCGGTACACGGCGATGCACAAATGTGCACCGTATACCGGAAAGATGCACTCGCAGGTCCTACATGACGCGTCATAGTCATGTGACCAGCCTGTAGCCAATAAGATAATAGCCACGTGACTGGTCACATGACTATTTTGATGTCACGATAGGTCCTGCTTCTCTGCTGGCAGTGCCGGTCACCGGGAGGATTCAGCGATCATCGGATGGAATAGCGGCAGGAGACAGAGTGCAGGAGGGATCGCGGGGACCGGTAAGTGTTATGGCAATGTTTATTTACTGTATGTGTACATTTATAATGCATTTTGTTAGGGCCAGGTGGACGGGCAGACCCAGGAGGTGGATCCACTGGGCCGAACACCTCACTGAAGGCAAGGGGTCCAGTAGCCGGAGCACTACAGGTAGCAGGACAGTCCGTTCAAAGGAGTGGAGTGTAGAAGTCCCTGGGACCACGGAGTCACCGAAGGTAGTCCGGGTGACGGAGCTCAGGTTCGGAGGCCGAGATGTTGTCAGGCAGAGTCTGGAACCGACGGAGCGAGAAGACGGGTCACCACAGGGATCAGAGATGGTATGGACTGACGGGATGGCGGACAGTCACCGTTCGGGGTTCGGGAATCGTCAGGACCGGATGGCGAGGCAGGAGCGGCTCTAGGAGAGAGATAGGTAAGTATACCGCAAGACACAAGGAGACCTGACTCCTAGCTTAGCATAACATGAAGAACAGGCCCCGCCCACTTGGAAGGATTCCCCTATATACCCTGTACCTGATTCTTCAATATCCTGTTTGAGGACACTGGCCCTTTAAGAGAGGGTCAATGACCGCGCGCGCGCCCTAATGCGCATGCGCGAGGCCCGGGTGCCAGAAGCCAGAGCAGGGAGCGGTGAACAGGAGGCAGGAGAGCCGTGCTGGGGCTGAGTTGCCGACGGGCGCCGGGAGCGGGGACCGGGCTGCCTGGGGACCGCAGGCAATGGAGCAGGAAGGCTGTGGAGCGGGGGACCGGGAAGCCTGGCACGGGAGCGGCGGAGCGCGACCTGAGAGCGGGGAAGCGTGGCAGGGGAGCCGGTAAGCAAGGCAGGGGAGCCGGGGAGCATGGCAGGGGAGCCAGGGAGCCTAGCAGGGGAGCCGGGGAGCTTGACAGTACCCCCTCCCCCACGCCCCCCTCCCCGCAACCGGGACAGGAAGGCACGTATCAGAGGAGTACCCACATTCTCCCGGGGTTCCCAGGACCTATCTTCAGGACCATACCCTGCCCAGTCCACCAGGAAGAACTGTTGGCCCCGCACGGTTTTCATGGCCACGATATCCCTTACCGCATAGATGTCATCATCAGCAATAGGAGGAGGAGCAGAACTGGCAGCAGCGGAGAAGGGACCAAGGACAACCGGCTTGAGCAGGGAGACGTGGAAGGAGTTGGGTATTCTCATCGTGGCCGGGAGCTGCAGCTTGTAGGAGACCTCATTTATTTTGCTGAGGACTTTAAACAGCCCGATGTAGCGAGGGCCCAGCTTGTATGATGGTAGCTTTAATCGGACATACTTGGAAGCAAGCCAGACCAGATCTCCTGGAGAGAAACACGGAGGATCCAGACGCCTCTTGTCTGCGTGTCTCTTCATCCGCTGGGAAGCACGTCCAAGGGACGCTTTGACAGAGTCCAAAATTGTTGCAAAGTCACGGACTACAGCATCAGCAGCAGGGACATCCGAGGAAGAGGATACAGGTAATGGGACGGAAGGCTGAAGTCCGTAAACGACATGGACGGGAGAGCTGGAGGAGGACTCACTGACGTGGTGGTTATGGGAGAATTCAGCCCAAGGAAGAAGCGTGGACCAGTCGTCGTGATGGGCGTTGACGTAGTGACGTAAGAAGGAGGTCAAGATCTGATTGACTCGTTCCACTTGGCCATTCGACTGAGGATGGTGGGCTGAAGAAAAGTCCAGAGTCACTCCCAGATGTTTGCAGAGGGCCCTCCAGAAGCGGCAGGTAAACTGAGTTCCTCTGTCGGACACAATGTGTGAGGGAAAGCCATGCAACCGGAAGATGTGCTGTATGTAGGCGTCAGCGAGCTCCTGGGCAGAGGGCAGTCCAGCCATAGGGACGAAATGAGCCATTTTGGAGAACCGATCCACCACGACCCGGAGGACAGGGGCAAGTCCGTAATAAAGTCCATTGCAATGTGTTGCCACGGGACGGAGGGTATAGGCAGAGGCAGATGACGGCCATATGGCAGGTGTTTGGGCGTCTTGTTCCTGGCACAAGAGGAGCAGGCTGAGACAAAAGAAGCGACGTCCGTGCGAAGGGATGGCCACCAGTAGTGACGTACAATTGTACTCCATGTTTTCTTCTGACCAGCATGGCCGGCTGTTTTCGAGGCATGGCCCCAGTGCAACACTTTTTGCCTGTCAGTCTCAGAGACATAGGTCTTCCCGGGCGGTATCTGGGGCAGGGTGACAGGGGCCACCGGAATGATTTTACTAGGGCAGATGATGAGCTGGGATGTCTCCTCCTCCTGCTCCATGGGCATGAATGACCTGGACAAGGCATCTGCTCATACATTCTTGTCCGCGGGTCGAAAATGGAGCTGAAAATCGAACCTGGCAAAGAACAAGGACCACCTGGCTTGCCGTGGGTTCAGTCGCTGAGCGGACCGCAGGTATTCCAGGTTCTTGTGGTCCGTGTAAATGATCACGGGGTACACTGCTCCCTCCAGAAGGTAGCGCCATTCCTCCAGAGCCAGTTTGACTGCTAATAGCTCTCGGTCACTGATGGTGTAGTTGCGTTCAGGCGCTGAGAAGCTCTTGGAGTAGAAACCGCAAGTAACCATCTTCCCGGAGGAGGACTTCTGCATGAGCACTGCTCCGGCTCCCGAGGAGGAGGCATCCACCTCCAAGGGGAACTGTCGGTTTAACTCAGGACGGTGGAGCACAGGGGAGGAAGCAAATGCCTGTTTTAGGGAGCCAAACGCGGCGTCGGCCGCAGGTGACCAGTCCTTTGGATTAGCCCCCTTCTTGGTCAAGGCGGAGAGAGGTGCAGTCAGAGCAGAGAAGTGAGGGATGAACTGATGGTAATAGTTTGCGAATCCCAGAAAGCATTGGATTGCCTTCAGTCCAGAAGGAGGGGGCCAGTTGAGAATGGAAGAGACCTTCTCCGGGTCCATCTGCAGACCGGTATCGGAGATTACGTAACCCAGGAAGGGAAGAGAAGACTGCTCGAAGACACACTTCTCGTACTTGGCGTACAGACGATTCTCCCTCAGTCTTTGTAGTACCAGCTGCACGTTCTCTCTGTGGGTCTGGAGGTCCGGAGCAAAGACCAGGATATCATCGAGATACACCACCACACAGACGTAGAGAAGGTCCCGGAACACGTCGTTCACCAATTCCTGAAAGACTGCTGGTGCGTTACACAGGCTGAAGGGCATCACACAGTATTCATAGTGCCCATCGCGAGTATTGAATGCGGTCTTCCATTCGTCCCCAGAGCGGATGCGGACCAGGTTGTAGGCACCCCGAAGATCCAACTTGGTAAACACACGAGCTCCTCTAAGCCGATCAAACAATTCGGGGATGAGCGGCAGGGGGTATTTATTTTTCACGGTGATTTGGTTCAATCCCGGGTAGTCAATGCACGGGCATAGGTCGCCCTCTTTCTTCTTAACGAAGAAGAAGCCTGCTCCAGCAGGAGAGGAGGATCTCCGAATGAATCCCCTTGCCAGGTTCTCTGTGATGTAGGTAGACATGGCCCTTGTTTCGGCAGGAGACAGCGGATATATCCGTCCTCGAGGTGGTGTAGTTCCCGGGAGCAGGTCGATGGCACAGTCATAAGGACGATGTGGCGGCAGTACCTCTGACTCCTTTTTATCAAAGACGTCCGCGAAGGACCAATAGGCCGAGGGCAGTCCCGGTAGGGACTCCGGAACCGGAGGTCGTCGGATGGGCTGTATAGTCTTCAGACAGTTCTCGTGGCAATAGGAGCCCCATCGGGTGATTTCACCAGTACCCCAGCTGACTGACGGTTCATTTGTCCGTAACCAGGGGAGTCCCAGCAGGATTTGATGAGACATGTGTGGGAGGACGTAGAGAGCGATGTTCTCGGTGTGCAGGGCACCGATACGCAGTTCCACTGGCTTGGTGATCCACGAGATGGTGTCAGAGAGGGGTCTCCCATCTACAGAGGCAATCACGAGGGGTTTGTCGAGTGGAGTAACAGGCACCTGGTACTTGTCCACCGTGGCCTGCTGGATGAAATTGCCTGCTGCCCCGGAATCGAGGTACGCCTTGGCCGTGAACCGCGTCTCTCCCGTTGTCACTTGAACAGTCCACGTAACTGGGTCTAAGAGAGTCCAAGCACCTAGGGTGGCCTCTCCTACCAGCCCTAGGCTTTGGAGTTTCCCGGCCTCTCTGGACAGGAACGTAGAAGGTGTGTGCCCTCTCCGCAGTAGAAGCAGAGGCCCTTGGCGAGCCGTTCTGCTCGGCGTTGTTCGGACTGCCGCAAACGGTCGATCTGCATGGGCTCGTGGACGGAGACACCAGACGACGTTGACTGAAGTACAGCGGGCTTCTGCGGAGGAGAGGAATGCCGTATCGGACGTCTCTCACGGGACACCTCTTTGGATCGTTCCTGGAATCTGAGGTCCACGCGGGTGGCTAGTGTGATCAGGGCATCCAGAAAAGAAGGAACATCGCGGCCTGCCAGCTCGTCCTTAATACGACTGGAGAGTCCTTCCCAGAAGGCGGCGGTGAGGGCTTCATTGTTCCAGCCCAATTCTGAGGCCAAAGTGCGGAAGCAGATGGCATACTGCCCCACCGTCATGGTCCCCTGACGTAGCCTGAGGAGTGATGAGGCAGATGCGGCGGCACGGCCGGGTTCGTCGAAGGTGGTTCTAAACGCCTGCAGGAAGTCCTGGATGTTAGTGGTTACAGGGTCCTCCTTTTCCCACAAGGGGTTCATCCAGGCCAGTGCCTCACCCTCTAAATGGGACATCACAAACGCCACCTTGGCTTGGTCGGAGGCAAACAGGTGCGGAAGCAGCTTGAAATGGAGGGAGCACTGGTTTAAGAATCCTCTGCAGGTCTTGGGATCTCCGGCATATCGGGGTGGAGAGGCCAAGCGAAGTTTAGATGCTTCCGAGGGAGCCGCCACGGGAACCGTGACCGTGGACTGTGCAGTGGTAACCTGAGATGCCAGGGACGTGGCAGATGCTTGCAGCGTGTGCAGGCGGGTATCCACTGAGGTCATGAAGGCCAGCATGCGGGACTGAGTCTCGCGCTGACGTCCGAGTTCCTGCTGCAAGTTGCCCAGCTGGGCCGCTAGTGCTTCGGCAGGATCCATGGCCTGTTCTTACTGTTAGGGCCAGGTGGACGGGCAGACCCAGGAGGTGGATCCACTGGGCCGAACACCTCACTGAAGGCATGGGGTCCGGTAGCCGGAGCACTACAGGTAGCAGGACAGTCCGTTCAAAGGAGTGGAGTGTAGAAGTCCCTGGGACCACAGAGTCACCGAAGGTAGTCCGGGTGACGGAGCTCAGGTTCGGAGGCCGAGATGTTGTCAGGCAGAGTCCGGAACCGACGGAGCGAGAAGACGGGTCACCACAGGGATCAGAGATGGTATGGACTGACGGGATGGCGGACAGTCACCGTTCGGGGTTCGGGAATTGTCAGGACCGGATGGCGAGGCATGAGCGGCTCTAGCAGAGAGATAGGTAAGTATACCGCAAGACACAAGGAGACCTGACTCCTAGCTTAGCAAAACACGAAGAACAGGCCCCGCCCACTTGGAAGGATTCCCCTATATACCCTGTACCTGATTCTTCAATATCCTGTTGGAGGACACTGGCCCTTTAAGAGAGGGTCAATGACCGCGTGCGCGCCCTAATGCGCATGCGCGAGGCCCGGCTGCCAGAAGCCAGAGCAGGGAGCGGTGAACAGGAGGCAGGAGAGCCGGGCTGGGGCCGGGTTGCCGACGGGCGCCGGGAGCGGGGACCGGGCTGCCTGGGGACCGCAGGCGATGGAGCAGGAAGGCTGTGGAGCGGGGGACCGGGAAGCCTGGCACGGGAGCGGCGGAGCGCGACCTGAGAGCGGGAAAGCGTGGCAGGGGAGCCGGTAAGCAAGGCAGGGGAGCCGGGGAGCATGGCAGGGGAGCCGGGGAGCCTAGCAGGGGAGCCGGGGAGCGTGACACATTTTTATGTGTTTGTGATTGCCTCCCATTATAGCCTATTGGTTCGAGTTCGGTTCGTCGAACGTTCGACGAACCGAACTCGAACGGGAGCTCCGTTCGGCGAACCGCCCTCGAGCCGAACCGCGACCGGTTCGCTCATCTCTAGATACTATCTCATTGGGCTTGTCTGATCTATGTTTTCCTTATATGTCATGCTCTTCTGTAATGTGTGTGGTATACTTGTTTGATATTTATAATATATACACTTTACATGTGTGATGTGTGTCCTGTGCTTGTGACAGTTCTCATATTTGAGTGATGCTTGCGTGACATATAGAAATGTGTGCACTATGCTTGTGTGATTTGTTGAACGTGTGCTCTGTACTGATGTGACGTGTGTGCCGTGTGCTGTGTACTTGCACGATATGTACATTGTGATTTTCTGATATGTGTCCAACATGTTATTTCTGTTTTAAATAATGTAACTTAAAGGGATTTTCTGTTATAATTATTTTAATGCCCTTAGGCTAGTGCTAGGAAAAAAAATAAATTCAGGGTTAATTATCCTCCTCAGCAATTCACTAGCAATCAAAAATACGTATTAGGAAAATGCTCCAAAGAGCACAACGTAGTTGAATGTGGGGATAATATGATAAAAACCCCCACAATTGGTACAAACTCAAAAGCATGATACATATGCAAGAGAACCAAGAGTTTTTGTGTGCAAAAATAGACAAATTTTATTAGATACAGAAGGTGAATAACCATAAAATCACATAAAATCCATTGTTTACAGAACCCAGAGCTGGGATACATGCCATATCAGGGCTCAATTTCAGACAACAATAATATAGTATGCACCCAATCCAGTGCATATGTTGAGTGCACTTTAAGCAGTATCAACCTGTCAGAAATGTTACCCCTCAAAAGCCCCATCATATCACGGCAATTGCCATGCTATCTTCGGTATATCTACCAGTTAGTGGTGGGGTGGTATGGCCCAGCCTGGTCACAGGAACAACCTCACAACGGCGACGTTTGTTTCGAACAACGATATATTAAAATCTTCATCAGGATAGAGGTAATCTAACCATCTATCCCAGAGCTGCGGTTTTAAATGAGCGCGCTATGAGACTGGCCCGGAAGTTTGCACACGGCGCATGCGCCGGCTCACAGGCAAGTCCCGCGAGACCACCGCCGTCACGTCATAATCGCGCATGCGCGGGATCGTGGACGCGTCTCCATGGCTCCCGCGCAGGCACGAGACAGCCAGACGGCGGCGATCAGGCAGGGACGAGCATGTGAGCCGGCGCACGCGCACAGGAACCACCGGAACTCGCCAGAAGTGTAACAACATATACAAGTATCATGTTGCAGGGTTACATAGAGTCCACAATTGCAGAGAGTGGCAGACATAATAACGTTATTTGAATTATATTCCGCAAGGAGCATCCTTTTTCATCTTTAATAATCCATGTGGATATCCTCACACTTCCACCAATGGTAGTTTTTATCAAATTATCCTGCAATCACAAAGAGTATGAATGAAAACTCTGGGACAGATGGACAGAAGGGTACAAATTAAAAATTGTTAAAAGTGATAAAATTATAGGTGGTTAGGAAGAGAAATGGTGGTATCCCGACCGGGCAATACCTGAGGATGCGACGGATATGCTCATCTGACACCATGTTTGAGGCACAATCTGTGGACCTCAGAGACCGTTTTCGTGATGGGGGTACAGCATGAGGAGCATAAAATCTGGCTATAACCGTGCGAAAAAAACCTCTAGAGCACAGTTGCTCATCAATACCCCAAAAAAACAAAAAAACAGGATGGCATAGTGAGGTTCATTGGGACCTACAACCAAGAGTGGGAGACTATGCGCCAGATTATGAAGAGACACTGGCCGGTACTCTTTACTGATCCGGCACTTGCGGAGGTACTGACCCAAAATCCAATGATGACCTCAAGGAGGGCCAGAAATCTGAAAGATATTCTGGTACGGAGCCACTATGTCCCGCCTAGGGCTAACCCATTTGGTTCATGCGGGCCCATACAGGGGTGTTTTCCTTGTGGGCACTGTTTGGCCTGCAGCAATGTTCTCCGTAGCTCATCTTTTCATTCATCAGATGGATCTAAGAACTTCCACATTAAACAATATATCACGTGTGGTACCACACACGTGATATATTTCGCTACATGTACGTGCCCCCTGACCTATGTGGGGCTCACTTCCCGCGAGCTCCGCATTAGGGTCAGGGAGCACGTCAGAGACATTGCTGCGGCCAAATCAGAGGTAGACCCAAGTGTTTTAAAAACATTACCGCGACATTTCAGATTTCACCACTCCTGTGATCCCTCCAAACTTAAAATCAGAGGCATTGATGCCATAGTGGGAGGAATCAGGGGTGGTGACCTCAAGAAGCGTCTAGCACAATGCGAGACGAAGTGGATTGTGACCTTGGACACCCTGGTCCCTAGAAGTCTCAATGAGGCCGTCAGTTACTCACCCTTCCTGTAATACCATTTAGGAAATACATATGAGGACACGTGCTCACATATATATGAGTACACAGCCCTGTGGATGAATTCTGCAGGGATAGATAATTTGTAGATATCTCCTTTGTCTCACTTTTCGATTGTGATACCACCATTTCTCTTCCTAACCACCTATAATTTTATCACTTTTAACAATTTTTAATTTGTACCCTTCTGTCCATCTGTCCCAGAGTTTTCATTCATACTCTTTGTGATTGCAGGATAATTTGATAAAAACTACCATTGGTGGAAGTGTGACAGGATATCCACATGGATTATTAAAGATGAAAAAGGATGCTCCTTGCGGAATATAATTCAAATAACGTTATTATGTCTGCCACTCTCTGCAATTGTGGACTCTATGTAACCCTGCAACATGATACTTGTATATGCTGTTACGCTTCTGGCGAGTTCCGGTGGTTCCTGTGCGCGTGCGCCGGCTCACATGCTCGTCCCTGCCTGATTGCCGCCGTCTGGCCGTCTCGTGCCTGCGCGGGAGCCATGGAGACGCGTCCACGCTCCCGCGCATGCGCGATTATGACATGACGGCGGTGGTCTCGCGGGACTTGCCTGTGAGCCGGCGCATGCGCCGTGTGCGAACTTCCGGGCTGGTCTCATAGCGCGCTCATTTAAAACCGGAGCTCTGGGATAGATGGTTAGATTACCTCTATCCTGATGAAGATTTTAATATATCGTTGTTCGAAACGTACGTCGCCGTTGTGAGGTTGTTCCTGTGACCAGGCTGGGCCATACCACCCCACCACTAACTGGTAGATATACCGAAGATAGCATGGCAATTGCCGCGATATGATGGGGCTTTTGAGGGGTAACATTTCTGACAGGTTGATACTGCTTAAAGTGCACTCAACATATGCACTGGATTGGGTGCATACTATATTATTGTTGTCTGAAATTGAGCCCTGATATGGCATGTATCCCAGCTCTGGGTCCTGTAAACAATGGATTTTATGTGATTTTATGGTTATTCACCTTCTGTATCTAATAAAATTGGTCTATTTTTGCACACAAAAACTCTTGGTTCTCTTGCATATCAATCAAAAATACGATAGTTTTGGGAAAGTTGTAAAGTATTTTAACAAGTGAACAACACAAATCCCGAAAAATATGTTTTTATTAAATATTATTAAAATCGCCCAAGTGAAATAACCCGAAATCTCAAATGTCAATCAAAAAATAGGGAGATAATGATAAACCAGGGGTAACCGAATATATGATAACTATAGACAGAGGTCAAACAATATGGTCACAGTTACCAAAAGTAAATTCCTGAACACTGGTGACCCTGATGAATCACTATGACTGACCCCTGCCTGCCAACGGAGCCTTACTAAGGGAATATTGCTTCTAATCCACTCCTCCCCAGGATTGTAAACAGGTCGTACAGTGGTGGTGCAGAACCACATCTATTTTTTGCACACATTGTGAAATAGTATTTTTCCACTAACATGTTATTGGTCTATTATGGCAATAGTGTGGAACTGACTATGGACTAGTTTAATGTGTACCTAAGATATATGGGCTATTTATCAATATTATATGGCATCTTGACTATGATTAATTACAGCTATACTAATATCTGATCCATAGTATACAGTAATTGGGTGGAATAAGGCATATTTGTATTCAAGATGTGCCTCATCTATGTTAATGTCACTAGATGTACTTGTTATGGACATTGATTTGCTAGCTGATAACTATTGTCTATTATCAAATCTTGTATCAATAGCCCTATTTAAATGTGATATTTCTAGGTGCACAATTTGTTAATGCATAGTAGAGTATTCATAGGGAGAGCGAGGGATAGTCGACGAAGAACGGGGCGCCCAGTTAAGTTAGGGTGTCATACCCTCCGTTGGCAGGCACGGGTCAGTCATAGTGACTCATCAGGGTCACCAGTGTTCAGGAATTTACTTTTGGTAACTGTGATCATATTGTTTGACCTCTGTCTATAGTTATCATATATTCAGCTACCCCTGGTTTATGATTGTCTCCTTATTAGAGATGAGCGAACCGGTCGCGGTTCGGCTCGAGTTCGGTTCGCCGAACGGGGGTCCCGTTCGAGTTCGGTTCGTCGAACGTTAGATGAACCAAACTCGAACCTATAGGCTATAATGGGAGGCAATCACAAACACATAAAAATGCATTATGAATGTACACAAACAGTTAATAAACATTGCCATAACACTTACCGGTCCTCGCGATCCCTTCTGCACTCTGTCTCCTGCCGCTATTCCATCCGATGATCGCTGAATGCTCCCGGTGACCGGCACTGCAGCAGTGAAGCAGGACCTATCGTGACGTCAAAATAGCCATGTGACCAGTCACGTGGCTATTATCTCATTGGCTACAGACTGGTCACATTACTATGACGCGTCATGTAGGACCTGCGAGTGCATCTCTCCGGTACACGGTGCACATATGTGTATCGTCGTGTACCGGCGACATGCTCTAGCACACGGTCGACTCCCCATTCCGTTAGGGACCGGCTGACACAGCCGGTCATTAACGGAGGTTGCCATAGGAACGCAGTTAGCGGTGACGTCACCGCTAACCGCGGCTCCGAGAGCACCGTTGCTATGGTAACGTGTCTATCAGCGTTACCGCTAGCAGCACTGATCACTCACGGAGTGAAGGCTGCACGCTGCTTCCCGATTGTAGTGAGGATTGTAGTGAGGATGGAGGTTCCTCAGCCCCAAGTGATGAGCTGGGTAAACTCATCCTCACTACAATCGTCACTACTACTACACTAGTGAGGATTGTAGTGAGGATGGAGGTTCCCCAGCCCCAAGTGATGAGCTGGGTAAACTCATCCTCACTACAATCGTCACTACTACTACACTAGTGAGGATTGTAGTGAGGATGAGGTTCGCCAGCCCCAAGTGATGAGCTGGGTAAACTCATCCTCACTACAATCGTCACTACTACTACACTAGTGAGGATTGCAGTGAGGATGAGGTTCCTCAGCCCCAAGTGATGAGCTGGGTAAACTCATCCTCACTACAATCGTCACTACTACTACACGTGTGAGGATTGTAGTGAGCATGAGGTTCCTCAGCCCCAAGTGATGAGCTGGGTAAACTCATCCTCACTACAATCGTCACTACTACTACACTAGTGAGGATTGTAGTGAGGATGGAGGTTCCCCAGCCCCAAGTGATGAGCTGGGTAAACTCATCCTCACTACAATCATCACTACTACTACACTAGTGAGGATTGTAGTGAGGATGAGGTTCCCCAGCCCCAAGTGATGAGCTGGGTAAACTCATCCTCACTACAATCGTCACTACTACTACACTAGTGAGGATTGTAGTGAGGATGGAGGTTCCCCAGCCCCAAGTGATGAGCTGGGTAAACTCATCCTCACTACAATCGTCACTACTACTACACTAGTGAGAATTGTAGTGAGGATGAGGTTCCCCAGCCCCAAGTGATGAGCTGGGTAAACTCATCCTCACTACAATCGTCACTACTACTACACTAAAAAGAAAGAAGACAGAAGAGCAGGATCGTGGAGGGCTGACAGGGGGTAATAAAGATGGAGTCTCTAATGTGTCTGTGTATTTATTTCTATTAAAGTATTTTTTCTCTGTGTGGTGTTTTTTTTTAACCCTTTATTGGAGATTCTTAATGGCCGGGTCAAACGTGCCTGACATTAAGAATCTCTGGCTTAATACTGGCTAGTAAAACAAAGCCAGTATTAACTCATGATTACCCAACAAGCCACCCGGCTCCAGGGCTGTTGGAAGAGTTGGATACAGCGCCAGATGATGGCGCTTCTATGAGAGCGCCATTTTCTGGGACGGCTGCGGACTGAAATTCGCAGCAGAGGCGCCCAGAAACCTCGGGCTAACCTGTGCTGCGGATTCCAATCCCCAGCTGCCTAGTTGTACCCGGCTGGACACAAAAATGGGGCGAAGCCCACGTCATTTGTTTTTTAATTATTTCATGAAATAAGTGAAATAATTAAAAAAAATGGGCTTCCCTATATTTTTGGTTCCCAGCCGGGTACAAATAGGCAACTGGGGGTTGGAGGCAGCCCGTGGCTTCCTGCTGTACCTGGCTAGCATACAAAAATATGGCGAAGCCCACGTCATTTTTTTGGTGGGCAAAAAAATTCTGCATACAGTCCTGGATGGAGTATGCTGAGCCTTGTAGTTCTGCAGCTGCTGTCTGCTCTTCTTCATACAGACAGCAGCTGCAGAACTACAAGGCTCAGCATACTCCATCCAGGACTGTATGCAGAAGTTTTTTGCCCCCTGAAAAAATTATGTGGGCTTCGCCATATTTTTGTATGCTAGCCAGGTACAGCAGGCAGGTACGGCTGCCCCCAACCCCCAGTTGCCTATTTGTACCCGGCTGGGAACCAAAAATAAAGGGAAGCCCTTTTTTTATTATTTCATGAATGTCATGAAATAATTAGAAAACAAATGACGTAGGCTTCGCCCCATTTTTGTGTCCAGCCAGGTACAACTAGGCAGCTGGGGATTGGAATCCGCAGCACAGGTTGGCCTGAGCTTTCTGGGCCCCACTGCTGTGAATTGCAGTCTGCAGCCGCCTCAGAAAATGGCATTTTCATAGAAGCGCCATCTTCTGGCGCTGTATCCAACTCTTCCAGCACCTGCCTGCTATACCTGGGTAGCATACAAAAATATGGCGAAGCTCACGTCCTTTTTTTGTAGTTTTTTGGCAAAAAAAATAAAAAATGCTTCCCTGGATTTTCCATTGCCAGTGAAGGTAACACCAAGCAGTGGGGGTTAGCAGCCAGTAGCTGCTTGGATTACCCTTACCTAGCAATACAAAAAATGCAGCGGGAGGCCATATATATTTTTTTTTAATTATTTATTTAAATAACTAAAAACAAAATGGGCTTCCCTGTATTTTGATTGCTGGACATCACAGTGCTGTAAAAATAAATCTTTAAAAAAATGACGTAGCGGTCTGCGGTATTTTTGATTCTCAGCACAGATAAAGCAGACAGCTATGGGTTGCCACCCCAGTCTGCCTGCCGTTACCTTGGTTGGCAGTCAAAATACAGGGAAGCCCATTAATTTTTTCTATTTAAAAAATAGTTAAAAAAAAATGACGTTGGGTCCCCCCATTTTTGATAGCCAACTAGGGTAAAGCAGACGGCTGTAGCCTGAAAACCACAGCTGACAGCTTTACCGTGGTTGGGGATCCAATGTGGAGGTCCCCTCAGGCTCTTTTTTATAATTATTTTATAAATATTAATAATTACACAATAAAAGTAGGGTCCCCCCCAAATTGGATCACCAGCCAAGGTAAAGCGGACAGCTGTGGTCTGGTATTCTCAGGGTGGGAAGGTCCATAGTTATTGGGCCTTCACAGCCTAAAAATAGCAGGCCGCAGGCACCCCAGACGTGGCGCATCCACTAGATGCGCCAATCCTGGCGCTTCACCCCAGCTCATCCTGTGCCCTGGTGCAGTGGCAAACGGGGTAATAAATCGGGTTGACACTAGCTGTAAAGTCACCTGAGATCAAGCCCAGCAGTTTGTGATGTCATGGCGTCTATTAGATACCCAACATCATAAACTGTCAGTACTAACAAAAAAAAAAAAATCGACAAAAGAAATTTATTTGAAAAAACAGTCCCCAAAACATTTCCTCTTTCACCAATTTATTGTAAGAAAAAAAATAAAGGGGTCCCACGACGACACTGGACCGTCTAGAATATGGGGGGGAGACACTCAGGGAACGTATCCCCCATTTTCTAGGAGTGCGGACCCTTCATGTGAGGAGTGTGGGTGCAATGAATCTGCACTCACCCTCCCCGGGTCCACAGCAGCAGAGTCCATGTCGTAATGGTTGCTACCAAAGCTGCAATGCCCTGCTCATGAGGTAAGGGCATGCCTAATCAGGAGAACTACTGTAGAGGAAGCTCTGCTCACTAGTATATAGGTGCTCAGAGGTAATAATAGATAAAATTAGTGAGTAGCCTCGGCACTCTTAATCTCCCAGACTAAGTCAGTAAGTCACAACGGATAGTAATGCAAAATCACTCTTTATTGGTCCGTATTAAGAAAAAAAAATTTTTCATAAGCATATATGTTTTTGTCCAAAACAAGTTACAAATGACGTTTCGGCCTGAGCCTTCGTCAGATTGGACTTATCTGCATGTAATCATGAAAAATGACAATAATCAGTATCACATAAGAGTGAGAGAACAATAACATAAACTCGAACAATGTAGAAGTACAATTGGGATGCAGCAAAAAAATTGCAACACAGCAAGAAATGAAACACATGATACAAATGTCATTATACAGTACAAGGACAATATAGTAATGACAAATATGGGGTCAGAGTAGGCTTAGACAGCTCTGGTACGAAAGAGATGTCAATCATAAAGTAACATGTGCAGTAGGTGTAGAGCTACACTATGCATGGCAGAGCTAATGGGTAGACTGACCATAGAAAAAGAACGGAGAAAAAGTGGAGAAAAAGTGGAGAAAAAATGGATAAAAAGTGGAGAAAAAGTGAAGAAAAAGTGGAGAAAAAGTGGAGAAAAAGTGGAGAAAAAGTGGAGAAAAAGTGGAGAAAAAAATGGAGAAAAAGTGGAGAAAAAGTGGAGAAAAAGTGGAGAAAAAGTGGAGAAGTGAAGAAGTGGAGAAGAAGTGGAGAAAAAGTGGAGAAAAAGTGGAGCACCCTTTGGTGCCTTTCATGTGGCACTAAGGGGTGCTTAGCTTTGTAGTTAGCCAAAAAAATGAAAAAAAAAATGACGTAGGGCTCCCCCTAGTTTTGTAGCCAGCTAGGGTAAAGCAGACGGCTGCAGCCTGCAGGCCACAGCTGGCAACCTCACCTTGGCTGGTAATCCAAAACTGAGGGCACCCCACGCTGTTATTTTAAATTAAATAAATAATTAAAAAAAAAAAACACGTAGGGCTCCCCCAAAATTGGATTACCAGCCAAGGTAAAGCAGACAGCTGAGGCCTGATATTCTCAGACTAGGGAGGTCCATGGTTATTGGACTCTCCCCAGCCTAAAAATAGCAGGCCGCAGCCGCCCCAGAAGTGGCGCATCCATTAGATGCGCCAATCCTGGTGCTTCGCCCCAGCTCATCCCGCGCCCTGGTGCAGTGGCAAACGGGGTAATATATGGGGTTAATACCAAATGTGTAATGTCACCTGGCATTAAGCCCTGGGGTTGGTGAGGTCAGGCGTCTATCAGATACCCGACATCACCAACCCAGTCAGTAATAAAAAAAAATAGACGACAAACACATTTTTATTTGAAAAAACACTCCCCAAAACATTCCCTCTTTAACCAATTTATTAGAATGAAAAACAAATCCAGGTCTGGTGTAATCCAAGGGGTTGCCATGACGATCCACACTGTCCCAGTCAATGAAGAGCAGGATGTTCCCCATTGGCTGGGAGAGCAGTGCAGTGACCTGAGCTAACATCAATGGGTCAGCCCAGGTCACTGCAGGGCATGACAAGTGCTGCTGTCAGCGAGGTACATTACCTGCGCTGATCTCCAGCACACTGACAGCCCCTGTCACTGAGTTCAATGACCGGCGCCTTCACACCAAGTATCGCGAGAGGCCCATGACGTCACCGCTAGTCAGTCTCGGGTCGGAAGCGAGAGAAGGTGATGTGACAAGGGGCGGCCATGGAGGACAGTGACAGCGCTGAGGTCGGGATGGCGGGACTTCATCACCGCAGGCAGGGCCGGCTCCAGGTTTTTGTGGGCCCCGGGCGGAAGAGTCCCAGTGGGCCCCATAAACACGCAGACACACACACATACACAGATACATACACGTACATATACATATTTAAAGACAAACTCACAAAAATACATATAAACAGACAAATCTATACAGTCATATACACTGACATACATAGATACACATCATACATGCATACATACAGAGACACACACTGCTATGCTGCATACATACATACATACATACAGACACACACATACTGCTCTGCATGCATACATACATATAGACAGACACACACACACTGCTCTGCTACATACATACATACAGACACACACATACTGCTCCGCTGCATACATACATACAGACACACACACACACTGCTCTGCTGCATACATACATACAGACAGACACGCATACTGCTCTGCTGCATACATACATGCATACATACATACAGACAGACACGCATACTGCTCTTCTGCATACATACATACATACAGACAGACACGCATACTGCTCTGCATGCATACATACAGACACGCATACTGCTCTGCTGCATACATACATGCATACATACAGACACGCATACTGCTCTGCTGCATACATACATGCATACATACAGACAGACACACATACTGCTCTGCTGCATATATACATACATACATACAGACACGCATACTGCTCTGCTGCATATATACATACATACATACAGACACGTATACTGCTCTGCTGCATACATACATGCATACATACAGACACGCATACTGCTCTGCTGCATACATACATGCATACATACAGACACGCATACTGCTCTGCTGCATACATACATGCATACATACAGACAGACACGCATATTGCTCTGCTGCATATATATATACATACAGACACACATACTACTCTGCTACATATATACATACATACATACAGACACGCATACTGCTCTGCTGCATATATACATACATACACGCATACTGCTCTGCTGCATATATACATACATACAGACACGTATACTGCTCTGCTGCATACATACATACATACAGACAGACACGCATATTGCTCTGCTGCATATATATATACATACATACACGCATACTACTCTGCTACATATGTACATACATACATACAAACACGCATACTGCTCTGCTGCATATATACATACATACACGCATACTGCTCTGCTGCATATATACATACATACATACAGACACGCATACTGCTCTGCTGCATATATACATACATACAAACAGACACGTATACTGCTCTGCTGCATACATACATGCATACATACAGACACGCATACTGCTCTGCTGCATACATACATGCATACATACAGACAGACACGCATATTGCTCTGCTGCATACATACATACATACATACAGACACGCATACTGCTCTGCTTCATATATACATACATACACGCATACTGCTCTGCTGCATATATACATACATACATACAGACACGCATACTGCTCTGCTGCATATATACATACATACATACAGACACGCATACTGCTCTGCTGCATATATACATACATACATACACGTATACTGCTCTGCTGCATACATACATGCATACATACAGACAGACACGCATATTGCTCTGCTGCATATATATATATACATACAGACACGCATACTACTCTGCTACATATATACATACATACAGACACGTATACTGCTCTGCTGCATACATACATGCATACATACAGACAGACACGCATATTGCTCTGCTGCATATATATATACATACATACAGACACGCATACTACTCTGCTAAATATATACATACATACATACAGACACGCATACTGCTCTGCTGCATATATACATACATACACGCATACTGCTCTGCTGCATATATACATACATACAGACACGCATACTGCTCTGCTGCATACATACATGCATACATACAGACACGCATACTACTCTGCTACATATATACATACATACAGACACGCATACTGCTCTGCTGCATATATACATACATACAGACACGCATACTGCTCTGCTGCATACATACATGCATACATACAGACACGCATACTGCTCTGCTGCATATATACATATATACATACAGACACGCATACTGCTCTGCTGCATATATACATACATACAGACACGCATACTGCTCTGCTGCATATATACATATATACATACAGACACGCATACTGCTCTGCTGCATATATACATACATATAGACACGCATACTGCTCTGCTGCATGCATACATACAAACACACACCTTGCTCTGCGGGGCCCACACACGCGGCTCCGGGGGCCACACATGCGGCTCTGCGGGGCCCACACACGCACGGGGGGACAGGGAGGGGCGGGGAGGGAGTGATGTCCCACATACTGATCAGGTCACGGTGCAGATGGGGCCCACACAGCGCCGGAGGGAAGCGATTTGCTGGGGGTCGCTGGCTGGCACTGTGACTCCTTCATCTGTGCGACCGAGCAGGACGCCGGGCGGTAGCTCCGCCCACAGATGATGTTCAATGCAGGAGAACACAGTGAGCCTTAAAGGGCCGGCAGCCACAGTTTCCAGTGCCAAGGACTGCTGCCCCCGGGCCGACCGCAGGTAAGCCAAGCGGGACCATGTGTGTGTGTGTGTGTGTGTGTGTGTGTGTGTGTGTGTGTACATGCTGCGGGCAGGAGGGGGCGGAGGGAGCTGAGCGGGGAAGTGTGGGCTTCCTGCACGTAACTAGGATAAACATCGGGTTACTAACCAAAGCGCTTTGGTTGGATACCCGATGTTTATCTTGGTTACCAGCTTCTGGCAGGCTGCCAGCGATGGCTCCTGCACACTGTAGCTGTAAAAAGCCCTGCTTTTTGCTGCTAGAACCGTTCTCGAGCGTATCTAGAACTATCGAGCTTTTGCAAAAAGCTCGAGTTCTAGTTCGATCTCGAACAGCCCCCAAAATCACTCGAGCCTAGAACTGGAGAACCTCGAACCTCGAACCGCGCTCAACTCTACTCCTTATTTTTTGATTTTTGATTGATATTTGAGATCATGGGTTATTTCACCTGGGCAATTTTAATAATATTTAATAAAAACGTATTTTATAGGGATTTGTGTTGCTCACTTTTGCTCACTCATTGCTACTGATTTGGTCTATGTTCGTAGGCTGCAGCCATGCTGTCATGACTAAAACATGTGACTGTTGGAGCTAATCTCTGAGCTCAGCAGTCATGACTAGATAGATGACACAAATTACTGATCCCTGTGATTAGATAAGTGGTCACGTGTGACATTACCACTGTAGCCTGTAAACATAGATGGAGCACTAGTAGAGAGATTCACTAGACGATATGATGAGTAGAGTTGAGCGAAGTTCGAGGTTCTCCAGTTCGCGGTTCGAGTGGTTTTGTGGGGTGTTCTAGATCGAACTAGAACTCGAGCTTTTTGCTAAAAGCTCGACAGTTCGAGTTACGTTCAAGAACGGTTCTAGCAGCAAAAGCAGGGCTTTTTACAGCTACAGTGTGCAAGGAGCCATCGCTGGCAGCCTGCGGTAAGCTGGTAACCAAGATAAACATCGGGTATCCAAGCAAAGCGCTTTGGTTAGTAACCCGATATTTACTCTGGTTACGCGTGCAGGGAGCCGACACTTCCCCGCTCAGCTCGCTCCACCCCCTCCTGCACTCAGCATGTACACACACACATACACACACACACACTCACCTGTCCCCAGCCATGCAGTCCCCGACACTGGCGTCCTCAGCGCACATGGCCCCGCTAAGCTCCACCAACTTCGCACTCCGCCGCCCGCACACATAGCCCCGCTAGGCTACGCCCACCTCGCACCTGCACACATTACCTCGCTAGGCTCCGCCCACCTCACACTGAACACATAGCCCCGCTAGGCTCTGCCCACCTCGCACCGCACACATAGCCCCACTAGGCACCGCCCACCTCGCACCCGCACACATTACCTCGCTAGGCTTCGCCCACCTCACAGATGCACAAATTACCCCGCTAGGCTCCGCCCCCCACACACCCGCACACATTACCTTGCTAGGCTCCGCCCACCTCGCACCCGCACACATTACACCGCTAGGCTCCGCCCACCTCGCACCACACACATAGCCCTGCTAGGCACAGCCCACCTCGCACCCACACACATTACCTCGCTAGGCTCCGCCCACCTTGCACCGCACACATGGTCCCACTTGGCTCCGGCCACCTCGCACCCACACACATTACCCCGCTAAGCTCCGCCCACCTCGCACCGCACACAAAGCCCCACTAGGCTCCGCCCACCTCGCACCGCACACATAGCCCCGCTAGGCTCCGCCCACCTCGCACCCGCACACATTACCTCACTAGGCTCCGCTCACCTCGCACCCACACACATTACCTTGCTAGGCTCCGCCCACCTCGCACCGCACACATGGCCCCGCTCGGCTTACCTGCGGTAATGAAGTCCTGCCCTCCCTACCTCAGCGCTGACACTGTCCTCCATGGCTGCCGCCTCACATCTGTCACTCCGGCTCGAGACTGTCACTAGCGGTGACGTCACGGGCTGCTCGCGATACTTGGCTGTGAAGGTGATTGAAGTCAGTGTGCAATATCAGCAGTGCAGGAGATCAGTGCAGGTAATGTACCTCGCTCCTGACAGCAGCACTTGTCATGCCCTGCAGTGACCTGGGCTGACCTTCTGATGTTAGCTCAGGTCACTGCATTGCTCTCCCAGCCAATGGAGAACATTCTGTTCTTCATTGACTGGGACAGTGACTATGGTATGGATCGTCTTGGGAACCGCTTGGATTACAGCAGACCTGGATTTGTTTTTCTTTCTAATAAATTGGTTAAAGAGGGAATGTGTTGGGCAGTGTTTTTTCAAATAAAAATGTGTTTGTCGTCTATTTTTTTTTATTACTGACTGGGTTGGTGATGTCGGGTATCTGATAGACGCCTGACCTCACCAACCCCAGGGCTTGATGGCAGGTGTCATTACACATCTGGTATTAACCCCATATATTACCCCGTTTGCCACCGCACCAGGGCACGGGATGAGCTGGGGCGAAGCACCAGGATTGGCACATCTAATGGATGCGCCACTTCTGGGGCGGCTGCAGCCTGCTATTTTTAGGCTGGGGAGTGTCCAATAGCAGTGGACCTCCCTAGTCTGAGAATATCAGACCCCAGCTGTCTGCTTTACCTTGGCTGGTGGTCCAATTTTGGGGGGACCCCTACGTGTTTTTTTTTTTTTTTAAATTATTTATTTAATTTAAAATAACAGTGTGGGGTGCCCTCAGTTTTGGATTACCAGCCAAGGTGAAGCTGCCAGCTGTGGTCTGCAGGCTGCAGCCGTCTGCTTTACCCTAGCTGGCTACAAAAATAGGAGGAATCCCACATCATTTTTTTTTTAAATTTATTTATTTATTTTGGTAAATACAAGGCTAAGCACCCCTTAGTGCCACATGAAAGGCACCAAAGGGTGCAAAATTACAAAATGCAGGGGAGTGGGACATTATGTGTCTTTCTGCCATTATAATGACAGAAAAGACTGATATGAAGTGCACAAGCACGAGAAAATCACCAGAGCGCTCTACGCTGTGAAAGGCAGTAGAAAATGGCACTGGAGTGAACATGTGACCGCCTCATGTAGGTTGAAGCTATGGATCCTGGGTAAATTTATGTATTTTCCCTCCTTCAGTTTTTTGGCAGTACGCCAAAAAAACGGAAGGCACACGGATGACAAACAGATGACATACGGACCGTATACATGTCACGCTCCCGATGCCTTGGCACCGCTCCTTACCCACTGATCCGGTCCACGTGTCAACCGGTCACGGCTGCCGCTCCCGCTCGTGCTTTCCTGTGTCCTGTCCCCAGTCTCATGTGTCTGACTCATGCTTCTGTATAGGGTCCGGCTGCGCCCACTCACCTGGTCTTATGGGCCCAGCACTGCTTCACT